>NC_134037.1:127169980-127317480 GCF_965140245.1 Athene noctua | reverse complement strand
TTGGAGCCCAGTGCCAGCGATTCGCTCTCTGGCTCTCCCCGCCTTGCCAGGAATGTTTCTGTTTTCTATGGTAATAAAGCTTGGGATTATTTAGATGGTAAACATATTCCAGTGTATTATTTTTGCCAGGGAGCGGCGATCCGGCTATCTGGAAAAAAGAGTAATTTGTGGAATGTATTTGCCAGGCTTTTCCTGCGGGTCTGGGCATGGGTACTGCTCACCTGGGAGCACATGAACCGGGAACTTCATCCCCATCTTAGGTTTTAACTTTTTTTTTTTTTTTTTCCCCACAGCCCTCCTGGAACAGAGACCATGATGATACGGCGTCAACGCGCTCTGGGGGAACCCCTGGGCCCTCCAGTGGGGGACACACATCACACAGCGGGGACAACAGCAGTGAGCAAGGTAGGAACGGAGCCCTCGTGCTTTCTTAGCTGGCAAGAAGTCACTGATGTGCTCAGGGGCTGGTTACTCTCTTTCTGATGTTGCAATGTGCTCAAGTACTAGGGGGTTTGTGCTGAGAAAGGTCTATCTTCCTTTTTTTTGACACTTTTTTTTTTTCCATCTCCTCCTAGTAAAAGGATTGGCATCTTTATTTCTTCGACCCTGCCAGCAGGCACACGTTAGAGCAACATATGTACCAAATTTGCAGTATGCTTAATAAAAATAAGCAATGAGAAGGGATTTTTTTGTTTCATTCAAATGGGCTAAAAGATGAAATCTTCAAAAGCAAATGTAATTAAGATTGCAGAAATGCATGCTAATATTTCAAAGATGCCATCAAAAGATGCATATAAAAAAGAGATGTTAGCTGGCCCGTTTTACGAAGTCCTGAGCAGTGCTTTTATTTACTTTTTTTACTCAATTCCAATTTACTTGAATGCAAAAATGTTTTGTTTGAGTGCCAAGCCAAACAAAGTAACTGATTTAGCAGGATGAGTATGAAATGAGCTTGGTGCAATTGAAGTGGGACATACTACAAATAATTAGTGCTGTCATAGAAGCTCTGAAGTCTAAAACACTGAAATTCTGGGTTTTTCTGAGAAGCTGTTTAAATGCCTCACACTTTTTTCTGAAGAGACCAACTGTGTGGATTTAGTGTTAATTTAATGCAATTAAAATTTAAAAACGATCCTTAATCTGAATATAAAAGAAAGTGCTTTATTGAAGTTGACTCTGAACTCACAATAGGTATATACTTTTAAATCTGATTTTATGATCATGTTTCATTCAAGCGCTGTTAGACAACAAAGGAATTGTGTTTCCAAAAAAAGGTTGAACAGTACTGATTAGCATTGCAAAGTCTGCATTTAAAAAGATTAGGTTTTAAACTAAACCAGTATATTTTAATTTTTTATACGCATGGACCTAACGTACATGGTGAATAACATCTTTTTATAGAATTTTAAGTATTTGAGACACTTTATTGTTTAAAGAAAAGTTGCTGACTTCATCACAAGTATAGCCTAGTAAAAATGGGGCCTGGAATAGTAAACTGTTGCAGAGCTGAGGCAGAAACTGGTAACCTTCTGACCTCTGACTTTTACTGGAAAATGATATGCAACATAAATTCAGGGGGCCTTTTTTCTTTCAAGTATATATACGTATATATTCTAGTGGTGCTGTTCACAATGCTATAGTTGAAGTGGTGTCAACATGTTCATTAGAGCCCCTTGTTTTTGGATCAAACTTTGAATCCATGGGTTTTTAAGGGTGAAAAAGCTGCTGCAGAAATAGACTTTGAACTAAAACATGGTGTTTGGAGGGGCTTTTTGTACTCGGATAGGGCTGTTCTTTTATTAGATGGATGTGTGCGTGTTTATGTGTATATGTGCATGGACAAAACATCTGTGGGGAGGCTTGCCAGCATGCTCCTAAACCTCTTGGGCCCTCTGGATATTGAGCTACTTGGTTCCTGGTGTACTTTTTAAGATTTTCAGGCTTCACTGTCTCCTAAATGTGGCATTTTATTAGTCTGGACTGCCAGTTGTATCTGATGTTTTATGACTGCCATCCTGGTTGGCTCCTAGCAAGGTGTATGCTATAACCTCAGTCAGGAAGGGTTTTCTAAAGTGAGTTTAGATCTTAGGTCCTATTAAATGTCCATAGAAAGACTTGTCAGCAACGCTTTAGCTGATTCTGAAACTTTTACCCAAATCCCAGAGTAGGGTTTATTGAGGCTGGAATTGCTGCCAGTGCTTGATAGATGTTTCGTGAATAAGCCTCGCTGCATTAAAACTTTAGGAAAAGAGTAAAAAAAGTGGGAATTTGCTAACTGGAGCTGTCAGGTCAAGTTTGGGAAAGGAGTTTTGGAAAGGAGACTCTGTCCAAGGAGTCTCTGTTAGCGAGATTTGCCCTCAGGCCACTTATCACCTATAGAAATGGCCTTTTTTTTAAGGAATGGGGATATGGGAAGTGTAGCGGTGGTCTTTCTGAGCCTTGCTTTATGTCTTGTTTGCTCAAAGCCCTCTAAAGGTTGAGATTATGGGGGAATCTCATTTGTTTAAGTACACACATGCCTGCATGTACCCTTTGTGTAAAAAAAAATAAGTGTGGGTTTAGCCTTCCTGCATGGGGAAGAAGTAAAAAAATATGATCCTGAATGACCAAAAGGAAAGTGAAGAAAAAGGTAGCAAATATTCTGCCTCTTCCCAACTACATCTAAGTTCAAAATGCCGTGATTTTGGCTTTTCTTCTGTGGCTTGATGAGAGGAGTGGCAACACTGTGGTCAAACTCACATATTCACCTCTGCTGGATGCTGTTCTTGGCAGCAGAAGCAGTCGGCATGGCACTGCCAGAGCAGCTGGGTGCTGCAAAGGGGTGGCAGCGAAAGGCTGGGGATCCACACGTTCATGCTTGCGAGCACAGGAGTTAACTCAAGATGCATGTGTTGCATGACATATATTCAGTGTATTATCGGCTTCCCTATTTTTAGGAGTTTGTAAAAGTTCCTTTTGGTTCCATCTGTCAAGAGCGCGTTTGCCATTTAAAAAAACCCAAATCTAATCACCAGAAATATAACCCTCTAAAACTGTCTATTTTTAGGTTGTTCCCACAACCTACTTCCTCTGTCGGGATAGGTAAAAGCACCTTCTGGGCTGGGTTTTCAACCTGGCTGAAGGTATCACAAGGATGTGAATGTGAGCTTTGCATTTTCAGAGAGGCACACAAACTGGAGAGCTTAAGCCCCTCAGCAAGATTTCTCTCCCTTAGTCCTTAATCCACTCTACGTTAAGGTCTATTTTTGGACTTTTTGCTTCTTTACCTGATTCATAACTGCTTTTAATCCACACAAAGTGCATTTTTAACCTATTTATGTCCCTATGCACAACACAGATCGAATGATTACCTTTGGAAACAGGAGAGAGGTGCTCTTTCCTGTAAACATTTTAAAGTCTTTTTTAACATGTAAATATATTTACTTAGTAATGACTCCCAGATGCTTTGATCTATTATAGAAATCCATATTTAACTGCTAGGGAGCTGTTCTGAGGTATCGTGCCACTGAACAGCAGGATATGTTATTGCATAGCACGTTGACACAGCCTTTTATAAAGGCCTGGTATTGTGTCATCGTAGGGGATAGTTATAGTGCAGGAATGCAGAATAATATTATGAAAAAGTTTCCTCGGCTGTTTTTCTGTTGCTCTGAACTTATCATGAAGGGCCTTTGGAGGTCTATCTCCAAAAGGTGCAAAGATGTGAATTTACACAGTGGAGAAGTAACTTGCTATATTCCATTAAAAAAAAAAAAAAAAAAAAAAGAAAAAGAGAAGAAAGTTCTTAGGTACTCAGCAGGTGATGCTGAGTTCACAGCAACATGATTTTACCTTATTGCGTATTCTAACTTTAAAAGATTCCTGTTTGGGGTATTAACAAATCTATTTTGTTTGTTTTTAAAATGGTCAGGCCAGGAGGATGCTGAACAAAGCCCTGGAAGCCCTGGTACAGTCACTTTTAATCCAGAGTGGGGCTCTTTAATTCGCATGTTTAGCTCTCCTACATGGCTTAAAAGAAAAATAATCCATCAGTGTCTCCTATTTATGTGTATTGTTTCTTTCCCTTTTTTTTTTTTTTGTGCAAGCCCCAGCCTGGGTTCAAAACATTTTTTTAACCTCCAAATAATTGTTGCTCTTTCAAGCCAGGAATAGAAAGTGGTGATATTTCTTCATAAAAATGTATCAATGGCTGCAATGGGTTTTTTTCAGCCTTTTGTAGGAGTTTGGGCAACTGATAGGCAAAAAGGCAATCGCGTTTATTATTGCTTGGAATCTCAAAGCGGTTGTTTGGAGGCTGCGAAGGCAGGCAGCAGAGCTGGGTGGAGGGGGAGAGAAGGGCCACATTATGTTCCAGATGACTGAGCAAGGATTTATATACCAGCTTGCCTTTTTTTTTTTTTTTTTTTTTTTTTTTTTTTAACATGGGAGAAGAAAAGTAATAAGAGTGGGGAGGCAAGGCATTTGAAGCGGTCAGATGGCCGATGACTAATGGGATAGGTGGGCAGGAGCCCGCGGATTGGGTGTCTTAATGAGCACATTTCGCACCGAGTTTGGGCTGCAGTTCCCCTTCACCTTTGCCCTTTATTGACCAAACTGACACTTCATTTTTCACATACTTCCAATTATGGCTGAGCTTAAGTGCTGCCCTGCCTCCTTTCTTTCTTGCCTATGGACGGCTTGAGAGTGGCTGAGGCCACAGAAGATATTTTAATTTGAAAAACTACCGTAGCAAGTCAGGTTTAGGGTGTAACCTGAAACTGCTGTCACTTTGCAGTTTCTCCGATGAAAACAAAAGTTTTAATGTTTCTTGTTTAGCGCTTCACACACGACACACACCCCCCCCCCCCCCCCCCCCCCCCCCCCCCCGCCTTCACAGGGGATTGTTTTGGGGGTTGTTGGGTTGGCGAGGGGTGTTTTCCTTGGGGTAAATCCTTTTTGGCAGTACAGGTGCCATGGGTGGGAGTCACCCAAGTAAAGAGGTAAACCCTGGTAAAAAGCAGTGCCGTGCTTGAACGATGTCTCCTTGTTCCCTCTCAACGCGGCTTCTTCTCAAGAGGTTTCTTGTGATGCAATGCCCTGTGATGTACTTTGTCTAACGCTCTCCTTATGGAAAAGCAAAGCATAATTGTACCTGCACTTCTGAAGCCTTAAACCAGTGTGGATTTGTTGTTTTTGTAATATTTAATGCATGAATGTGAATTCAAGCATGGCCTGGCTGTGAGGCTTTGAGAAGCGGCGTAAGATGATGCTGGGTGAGGTAGACAGGGTGAAGGGATGGACAGATCACCAGTATGCAGCCACCCCTGTGATATACAGGAAGGTTTGTGATATATGTCCCACAGCCTAAGCCTGTGTGCATTTCCATGTTGGCTTTTACATGCAGAATCCTTCCAGGGCGGAAACGTCTGTTTGCTTTTGCAGGGCTTTGGGGGTTTTGGAGCATGCGGTTTTCCTACCAAACGTGAATTCTGTCGGAAATAGTCGGAATAAGTTGCGCTTGCATGGGGTGGGTGGGTGGGTTTAAGAACAAAATAGCTGCTGTTAGACCTTAACTACTCAGCAGCACTGCTGAATTTTGCAGCGTGGCTTTCGCAACAGGCTCTGCCATGTGAAGTTTGGGTGAGTAATGAGCAGGCGCATCACCTGCGTGCCAGTGGTGATTGCTCTGCATTTAAATACGTAGAGAGTATATCAACAATTATTTACATCCAAACAGAGGCCCCTAAACCACAGAAGTATTTATCTCAAAAAAAAAAAAAAAAAAAAAAAAGCATGAAGTATTACCCACTTTATTATGTAGCCCTCTGGCATAGTAATGGCATGGCATATTTTTACTATAATATGGTAATAAAAGAATATGTAAAAGGCAGACAAAGGTTCTGTCTTTTCACTAAGGTGACCCCTGTTACCAAGTAACTGCTTTACTTATGAGCTTATTAAAAACTCAAAAAAAAATGAGCTTTTCATACTTCACAGGCATTGATGTGAAAATGAGCTGTCCTGCGAGTAGTTTTCTTGATCATTTTTAGAACAATTGATTAGCCAAAGAGCCGCTGTCATTAGTTGACATTGACTGATAGCAATTTGTCACAAGCTCCGAAGGTCAGCCAGGCAGTGGAAGCTTCGACTTGTCTTTGATTGACCTTTTTTGATGCCATTATCATGCGATCGGTTAGACTAGATGTGACCCTCGATTGGAAAAGACAGGGCATTAGTCAACAGGGGCTGCTCCTGGTATTTTTTCTGGCACTTTATGTATTGTGAATCCTGAATTAAGCGTAATAGGCTTGTTTGGAAACGAAGTGGTATCAGTTTTCTGCTGAGGCTCTGCCATCCCCTTTTCTTTTTTTGCTTTTCCATCAAGTGTGCAGTGCTCGGTTTTCTTTAAATCAGCATGAGGACCTGTGCCCTCTTCCTTTGACATGAGATACAAGATTTAAAACAACCCCATATTTATTTGAAACTCTTCATGTAGGTGTATATTCTTCAGCAGCACCAGCATTAATTATTTTTTATCTCCCCAGAATCATGTTTTATTTTTTAACAGTGATTGAGTAGTTGAGGATTATGCTCATAACAACACGATGTCAATTTATCATTCTGCTCTAAAGCCGGAGGGCGTGAAACTGTTTTTTTCCTCCTTCTGGTTTAGTTTTTTTTTTTTTTCTTGGTCTCATCAGCCTGATTCAGCTGTTAAAGTTAGATTTCGGCAGCGTTAAATCTCTGTGCCTCAGCTAGGCAGGGTTACGCTTCCAGTATGGTGCATGGGAGAGAGTCCTCACTTGTCGTGATTCGAGCATCAATCTATTCCCGGTGTCAGAATTTATTTTAATCATTCACATTAGCTCCAAATGTCTGTTATTAACAGGCATTTTTCTTTTCACTTTGGCAAAGCTAACTTAAATACTTGTAGATGTTGCTTGTTTTGCCTAAATTGTGGGTAGCATAATCGTAAACCAATTCTTTTCCTTGTAAAAACCCTTCCTTCCTCCCATTTGCCTTTCAGGAGAAACCTGAATTTCTCTGTCTGAGTACCAACTTGTTTTTCAGGTCAGCCCCCAGAGATAATAAGCAGTTCAAAATGAGCATAACCATTTCAGCACGGTTTAATGTGGCTTTCAGTCTTTGCTTAGGGAAAGCTTTCAGCTAGGAGGGGAGCAGAGAGGCAGTCACGTCAGGAGGCAGATCCTTCGGGCTGAAGCTATTGCCTTCATTGGCAGAGCAAAAGGAGGAAAAAAGTCTTTGGGAACTGTTTACCTTTAAAGTGGCTGTGGAAATACAAATATTCCTGACTTCTCGGCCCATCTGTAATCAAGCAGCAAAATTCATGTGCTGGAGTCCTTTTTTTTTTAAATTTTCTTGGCAAATCTTTCTAAACTTAGCAATGTCTAGCCCATTAAACGTCTGTGTGGCTGTGCACAACTGTATGTATACATAGATGTCTATGTAAGAACATGGCCCTGACCCTGAACTGAGCATCCCGTCAGCAGTACAGGGCATTTGCAGGCCCCAAAGTGTGTCTTCATGGCCCTGGGTGTGTTACCAAGGACAAGATCTTGAATATGCTGAGGAGGGCATGGCAGTGGAAAATACCACATTGCTAAATCACATCTTGGGCTGTTACCTAAAAATGCAGATGCAGGACTGAAGGGCATCTTGCTTTCCTCCTTGGATGGGGCAAAGAGAGGTTTGGTTGCAAGTAGTTGTAGAAATAAGTTTGAAGTTTTCAGTGTCCAAGATACCCCTTTTTCACGGTACCTGAGTCTTGTGTTTTGAGATTACTGATATGATTTAATTTAGAAAAATTGTTGCTTTATTCTGGTGGGGTTTTTTTTCCCCTACACATCCTGGACATGCTCCTTTAGGATGCAGTGGCTCTTTGAAGCCAATGAGCTTCCTATATGGCCCATATGCTTACCATCTTGAAGGCACCAGCTCTATCCCCATTTGCCTCTCCAGCTCCCGGTGGCTTCAGCTGAATCTTTCGCTATCTGATATGGGCAAAGTGTGACTCTGAGGTGTGCATCACTGATCTCTTTAAATTGGAGGTTAAAAAAGCAAAGTCATGTTCCTTAGGTGGCCTCCACTTTTGAGAAACATTTTATTGCAATGAGTATAAACCTGTAGACATGCAGTGTTTCTGGATTGGTGATGGAACAGGGTGTGTCATCAGGTTGCTCAGTGTAAATCATTTTCCTGCCTTTCACAGCAGGAAATGCTGGAAGGGAAAAAACCAAAAAAGGATGACTAAGGTTGGAAGTTAAGTCTTTAAAATAATGAGTTGTGTACAGAGAAAGTGGGTGCTTGTCCCATAATGCAGGAACGAAGGGTGGGTGTTCATGGCACAGAAGCTTTCCAGAGCATTAGCAGGTTTAAAACAAACAAAAATGTTCTACGTGTTGGGTTAAATTTATTGCTACTGTGTGCTCTGGAGGTCAGCAAGGGGCAAAAAGAGATTAGACCAGTTCATGGAAAAATAGGTCCTTCTGTAGCTATTAAAAACTCTGGTCCAGATGCAACCACTGGCTCAGGAAGCTGCCCAAGTGCTGACTGTCAGAGCCGTGGCACAGCCGCTTCTGTTTACCCCCCCTTTCTATGCAGTTTTCCTAAACATCCATTATTGCTCCTGGGAGAGACAGACATGAGATCAAGCTACTTGGACGGATCTCCTCTAGTTCTTATGTTAAAATAATTTTTAAAAATTCAATTCATGAGATAAGATACCGGATTATTTATTTATCCTTTTTTTGATGGCTCTTGCTAATGCTGGCATGCTTTTGTTGGGAAGAAAGTAGACATAGTTTGTACTTTCTCGCCCTTATTACCCCCGTGGTGGGAATGGTTTGATGCTATTCATTCAAATTTGACAGGTGATTGCTTCTGTAAATGAATGCACTCAAATCATAATTGTTGCAACAGAATTGTTTGATTACCTGGTGGTAGCCTCTTTCTCTCTGATAGCTTTTGGATCACCTGTTTGCTGAGAGCATTTGACAGTCCTCATGTTTATTACCCAATTGAATGTCAGTAGCAATTGCAGCTAAAGATAAACGAAAATGCAAGTACTTGTTGACCTTGACTTTTTTCCACAAGATATTGGACTTGATGGCTCTATTGCTGTTGAACTGATAAGACTTATAAACAGTAGTTGAAGGAAAATGTTTTATTCCCAGAGGAAAATACCACGCTGCTGTGGGAAATGGCATCTGACTAGCGCTCTTTGCCAAATTTGCTTGGTTCACCTTCATGTAGGCTGTGGGAAAATAAAATACAAATTTCCCCTTTTATGACTTTAATATCTCTGCAAACATGGATTCCTGTGCTCTTTGTAAAGTTTTGTTGGCAGTCTGCGCCAATAACATACGGCGAGCGCAAGACCTCGCTGTGTTTTATGATGTGCTATAATGAGGATTCTCAATTCTTCCTCATTTTCGGGCTGATTTGATAATTACAGGGAGGGAGCAGAGCTTTCTTCTCCTGTTCCATGGGAAGCTTAATATGTCTATAACCAGTGAAGACTGGGAAATGCGTGGCTGTGGCTACGTGTTGCTGGAGTAGAGCTGTGCCAGTGAGGCGGGAACAAAGACAAAGTTATTGCAGGGATGGGGGGGACAATACTTTCATAGGTCATGTTTGTACCTGCTTTTTGGGGCAGGGTCCCAGATGGGTCTCCTTGCATTTTTTTTGGAGGAAGGGACCAGTTTGGTGGTGCCCATTCCAGCTGCATTTGGGGGATGAGAGGGATGAGCCTCCTGCCCCAGCAGATCTTGCTGCTATAACCCCCCTTTAGTTCATGATTAGAAATGAAGGAGAAATAAATATTTTTCTAATCCTGCTCCAATATAAAACTTGAAAGGAAGACTTTAGTGGAAACAGGAACAGGCAATAGGCTTTGAGATAGTGTGGGATAGAAGTCATTGTATAAACATAATGTGTAAAGACCACAAAAGAGGGTGGAATTATATTGTTTAAAACATAAGTCCTTCTTGTCTTGGCAACTGCTCTGATAAACTCTATACAGTATTGTAGGAGCTTGTTAAAGCACCAAAGTGCAGGATTAAGCAGTGCTGTAACAGTTAGCAGTCAGACTAGTAATCGTATTGCATTGTATTTTTTTTTTAGGTAAGATTAAGCTGGTATTACATTATATGTTTGTGAGTGAGGGGGCATTCTTCAGGGGATTAATTAATAGGATCAATGCTGTAAGATGTTCACATCATTTTTTCTAAGCGCATTGATGCACATGGGCTTTTATTTTTTATTTTTAAATTCATGAATGAGATGGGGATCTTCACTGGGTGATTGGGGCAGCCCCTGCAGCTTTTGGCACCAGTGGAGCCACCTGTCACCGTATAACTCATCGGGGACCGCTTCTTGCTGTCCTGGTGACCCACTAGTCAGTGCCACATGAAATACCAGAGGGAGAGGCCCAATGTCTCTTCTCCCCAAGCTGGTATGGGATCGCAGGACTGTGACTAAGCAAATGCCTGACACTGCTCTGGCAGATCTTTCAATAAGGATGTTGCTGGTAAAACGTTATACCTCTCTGGCTCATCTCTTTAACCAGAATGCCTCCTCCATGTAGCCTCTGCATCTTGGGTTTGGCATGCTTAAACTTTTGCTGGTAGGCTTGGGAGGTGGGAAAGGACAGGGGAGAGCTTGGCCAGGCCCATGACGTGCTGTGGGAGCAGTGTCGCATCAGGGCAAGCATTATCTCCCCAGGGCCCTCTGGCACTCTGTGGCTTAGGAACTTCCTCATTGCCAAGTGGTATCTCTGGCATCTAGTAGCCATGGATTATGTATATATCTATGTATGTATATTTATTTATAACTTTTATTTTTTATTTTCTTCCTCATGAGTGCTGAAAATCTCACACAGAATTTGCAGGCAGCTTTTTGTAGTTGCTCGTTGCAGAAGCGTGATGTGGAGGTGTTGGAAAGAAGAAACATATAAGTAAATAAAAATATAGTGGGGGTAGCCTTTTCAACTACTTGTCCCATAGTCCTCTGTTTTTCTATGACTGTTCCTGTGCCACAAGGAGAGATGGCTCTTGCAACCCTGAATACTCTTTGTTGTCTCAGGGCTGTAAATTTGTCCTTTGCAGAAGGGCAGGAGAAGATCTACTAGGAGGCACCAATTATGCCCTCAGAAAAGAGGTAAGGATGGTGGACGTGTAACCTAACTGATTCTTAAATCTTCCCCCAGCTCTCTGAATAGCAGTTAGTGTCACATGGATGCATTCTAAAAATATTCTGGAGTCTGTAGTGTCCCGATGGACTTCAGAAGTCCTATCTTAGCTCTGTCTGGTCAGAAAGTGAAGGTCATGAGAGCAAGGTTTGTAGGGTGGAGAACCTTTTGTTACTTTCATTGCTGTGCCAAGAGGATGTCCTCCCTCCCCAGCACAGTACTGAGGGAGAAACCCCATTGTAGTGTTCCTGGTTGGGGCCCTGACTTGTAGCACATTCGCTTCTGCATTGTCTGCCTTTGTGAAGCAGGGGAGAGAGATAATGTGGTCAGTATTAAATGAACTGCTTGAAATAAAGTGTTATGATTTAAAATTGTGTTTAAGTTTCTTTCAGGGCACTCTAACATCAGAGTGTAGCAACCTCTTGCTAAAGAGTAGGGGATAAGATGCCGGCAAATTGCAGGTGGTGGAAAAGAGGAGACAAAGTGAGGCTGAAACATTATGCTCATGCCTCTTCCCTTTCCTGTTTAATAAAGCATCTCCTATTTATCCTCTCCTGTGCCTGGCTGTGTCAGTGAGGATACCCTAGGAGAGGCTTTGGTGCAGGATTCTGCCCATTTTCTTTTTTCTGTGTCTGTCTGGAATAACCCATGCAAATTCTGCATGTGGCTGGCTGTGTAAAAGCAAGAATTAATTCAGTATGACTATCAGACCGACTCGGTGCCGTGTTGCAGTTTTGTGATGGGCTGTAGGTAAAGCAGGGAGCTGTTTTGTCAGTTGGTGAGCAGACTGAGCCACAAAATATTTGAATGTCAGTGAATAAATATTTATAGTTTGTGTGTGTGTTTGTTCATATACATGCTTGAATGTGACTACCTCCCACTATTATACATTTTTATTCTGTGAACCTGGCGAGAAAGGTGGTAAAACAACCACCCTTGTGAAGTACAGGGGGTTTTCGGGACCTTCGTATTTTCTTTAGAAAGAGCGTTGTGCTAAATTCCTTGGCGTTACAGCTACAAGAAACAAATTAGCAAATGGTGCTAACATTAGTGTCTCACCACATATTTAATCCAGCTAAAAAAACCCTAAAATGGCCATAATTTACCAGGTTGAACAGCATGCTAGTGAGCAGAGAGGTCTTGTGTAGCCACATTGCCAAGAAACGTAAAGTTGGTTACTTGTTTTAATTTAATCCAGATAAAGTTGGTGACTTGGTTGAATTTAATCCCAATAACCAGCTAACAATCTGCAGGAATGCCGACTGCAGCAGGAGGAGTATGTTAGTCATAATATGTGTGTATCAGCTCTTCCCCATGATTAATTATATCGTATCACTGAAAAGAAGGGTATGCACAATTATGCAATTTTGCAGCATGGCTTTCCATATATAATGTTTTAATATAATTTAGAATTGCCTCATATAGATGAATTGAAATTCTATGTGTTACTAATACACAAGTTTTATTTACTGTTGCAATTGGTAGAGGTGAAATGACAATATTAAACTTAAAAGTGCCTCTCAAGTTGATAAACATATTAATACTGAGTTAAAATTAACAATCAATTTACTTGAATACTGGAGGTTAGCCAGGGCTGGGTCTGAAGTTGTATTAGGTATATCGTACTGGTCTGAATACATCATACACTGTTGCAAAAGCATTGTGCTAATTTTAGCTGACAAAGAGGATGAAGATAAACTGCCTGCTGCTAGTTTGCCATATGCTATCCTGGTGATAATATTCAAGTAGAAAATATTCTGCAGAGAGTCTTATTGTTTCAGTAAAAGAAAAGTGGAAAAGAGTTAAGCAAATTTCTGCTCTGTAGATGTATACAAAATAATGAAATAAAACAAATCTCAAATGCTGGTAGATGAGATCTGTGAAATTTGTTTTAGTTTTATTGGCTTTCATGGGAGTCAACAATTTGTTTTAGTATATATTTGATCCAATTGTATACATTTCTTGCATGTAAATCTTAAAATCAATCTAAATAAAAATTGATCTTTGGTAGGCAAAAATATAGTCTAAGTTGCTCCTAACTAGTTAAGCCTCCCATCCTTCAAGTTTAGTACAGGAATAAACTCTCTGCTGAGCTGATTTTTCAGGAGCTTCTCCTTTTGCTTTGTTTATTTAAAAACACAAAACATGTTCCAGTTTCCATAGAGGGAGGATTTTGCTTCTGTAGCTTCACCGAGGAGCCTTTGCCTTCTCCATCTGCACCTGCAGCCAGGAGAGGGGTGCGTGTGGAGGGGATGCCCTGGACCCCTGGGCTTCAGAGGGCTGTGGAGGTCTGGGGGAAAGCTTTGGAGAGCTGAGGGAAGCTTTGCATTAACAAGTGGTAAAAAGCCTGACCTTTGAGTGACCCGGGTCAAACAAACCCCCTGCTGAAGTGTCCCATTTGGACATGGATACCTGTGGGGTGAGGGAGGAGATAAAGGAAGGGGGAGGAAGATAAAGTAATCCCATTGACCTGGGAACTTCTCAGATATTACAAGCAAGGGAACAGCAGGAATAATAAAAGAGTGGCAATATTTGCCTGCCCCTCATATCTGTGTAATGTCATTTCCAAAGGGCTGGAGTAGATAATAGCAAATGTGCTTTCAAGTATCAGATCAATCTCTTGAAGTGATGGGGAAGGCTGGGTATTCTGATCTGACAGGTGCTGGAGAGTGTAATACAATCCTTGTCGCAGCAGAGAGAATTGTATTAATGGACAAAGATCCGCTGATTACATCTTTTGCTAAAGTGTTAAGTAAAAGATCTGGCTATAAGAGATGGCGGGTCTACTATTGTCTGGTCTTCCGACTTGTTTTTATAGGGGTTTTCACAGGAACAAATACCAATTACCAAAATAAAAGCAAGCAGTGGGCCTGGTCCGTATCATGGTAGGACACATGCTCTTGAGTCAGCATGGACAGGAAGCTTGGCAGGTCTGTCCCCTACCATTGCCATTGCATCTTTATCTCTCTGGTTCATTGTTTGCCACTGAGTGCTTGAAATTCCCGTTTCCAAGTAAAAGCTTCCTGTTTCTCTCATTTACATTCAGTTTGGTAAGACATAAATTTAGCTATCTAATAGGAGGGCTTTTTTTTTTTCCTCGAGTAAGGCAAAATAGGAAGAAGAAATTAATTCTGATTTGATGATAAGAGGTAAAATTTTGCATTTTCCCAGATTCTCAGGCAGGAAGCATGAGGTTGTATCCTCATGATAAGGTGATGGATGGGAGCTAAATTCAGCCTTTCCATCCTGAGTAATTTTAGAAGGGGCCCTGAAGTCCAGATCTTGTTTAGAAACAGAGATGGGCATATTCAGCCTTCATTAGCCATAGTTTCCTTGCAATAGCCTTGCTGCTTGTAAGTTTTTATTGTTCTGTGCAGTATTCAAAGCTAATAGTGCGCATATTCTTGTAGTCATCTCAATCCTGAATTTCCCTCTGGAGAGTTTCTTTTTCTCTCCATCGACTGTGGCGGGATTCAGGGAGGACTTATCACCTTGCTCAGACACTTAAATGCTTAGAGTAAGGAGAGATGAATCTGTGCTAAAACTTGTCATTTCTTTAGGAAGGAAATGTTTGCTCTGTGTGGAGAAGCAGAAAAAAGCATTTTGTACTACTGAAGATTAGAGGAGTGGGCTCAGACGTTGCATGTGTGAGTGAGGCTTTGTCCTCTGCAGCTCCGGAGCACACTGTCCTGAGCATCTCACAATACTCATTGTCTTTGCTGACCTGTATCAGTAATCTGAAGTGTTAAAAAATCTTGGCATTCATATAAAAAGAGATCTATGTATGTATTTAATATTACTTGGGGGTGGGAGTGGGGGCAGTGTCTGTATTTCCATGCCTAGCTCTTGGGAGGCCAGGTTTCAGGCTTTCTCTGACATCAGGAAGTTTCTTGCTTCATCAGCGTGTGTGTGGTTTTGGTGGAAGGTTTTCACGTGACTCTGGGAGCTGGGAACTTAAATATAAAACCTGATGGATGGGCCTTGTGAAACTTGGTAGCAACGCTTTGCTCAACTTCCAACTAAACAGCATTGAGGTCTTTCCTGAAATGAAAGGCTCCATGAGCCAAGCCTTGAAATGAAGCCTGTTGCCAAGTTGATGTGGTAGGAATGTCCATACTCAAAACAACTCAGGGCTTTGCTTTGTTGTGCTGTTTGGGTGCGGGGTCCTCTGGCTGCTGACGCTGCAGCTGTTGGAAGTTCTCTCCATGCACCTTCCTTGTCTGCTTTTAAATGTAAAACCAGAGTTAAACCTACTTCCACTCCAAAGTAACAAGGTGCACATTCGGTCCATTTAAGTGCACTAATATGCATTCAAAACTGCTGATTTGTCTGCTTCATTTTATAGTTATATTTGTAGCAATCCTCACTAGTAGATGAGGTGGAGGGTTTTTTTAATAATTTCTATGCAGAATATAGAATTGTTATTTTCATATTGAAAATAAGCAAGTCCACTTGGACACTGTCCTGAAAAATATATCTGGATTGTGCACCGTGACCCTGCTGTGCCCCAGAAACATTAAATTCAGGGCTTGCTTCCTTGGGAAGTGGTGAGTGCAAAGGCTGGGGATGGTGCTAGTTTTGAGTGCTGGAGGTTTGCAGGCGCGGAGGGAGGGCAAGTTACTGGCAGCAGCAGTGCGGGCTTTCATTCAGCACCTTGTCAGCAGGCCTTATCTGGGATCTTGAGGGATGGCTCTCCAGGGTAAACCCGGGTAGGGAGCTGAGTGAGGTGCTTCCAGGGATGTCCCAGAGGAGGCGGATTCCTCGCGAGCTCTTCTGTTTGCCCTGCAGGAGCCATAACCTGCACAGATCCCTGCAGTGCCTTGGAAAGTTGGGCTTTCTGGCATGTTCGTTGACTGCTTTGAGACTTAGACCTCCTTATTTACAACTCATATCATCTTTAAGATAATGTATACAGCAGCTGCTGTCCTGAGCCTCTCCTTGCATGCTCTTGAATATGGGGTTCATGTGCAACCTCGAATGTGCAGAAAGTCTTCTGGGCTGGTAAGAGGTGAACATAAGGGTGAGCCTCCACATGGTCTTACAGGCAAGAGTGTATTGCCCTCTCTGGGTCTATTTTTCCTTCTTCAGGTCACTGTTGAGGTCATATTCATTGTAAATATGGTGGTTATGTCAAAGTCTTTTCCATAGAAACTGTTAAATAAAGTATAGGTAAGAATGCTTTTTAGCTGGACTTTGAATTTTAAGTAGTGATTATAGATTAAAATCTCTGTTTTCCCTTCTCATCCACCTAAGCCACGAATTGCAGGTGGAGCTGGTCGGGCAGTTAAATGACAAAACTCGAAGTTGTCTTGCATAGAAAACAGCAGTGTGATTAGCAGTGGTTCGGAGGGTGGCATTGTTGGTGACTGTTCAGATAATTGGCAGATATTTGTAAAAGAGTTTTCCATTCTCAAGAGAATTGCCAGTTTTGGCATCAGTGATTGTTGTGACAGCACTACAATGGGAAAGAGTGCAGGTCTGTGACTGGAGACTTCCTTTTCTGCCTGAGAAGCCCTGGTGACCCAGTCTTAAGACAGAGACACTTACCTCTAAGTTGTAAGTAGCCAGCCATACAGCAAAAGTTGTGTATGTATGAAGAAAGCAGTTCACAAAGAGTTGGAAAACTGTGTTTCCATTCTGCTCAACATGTGAGTAGTTTATTAGAAGAGACTCATTCAGAGTGATGGGGAAAACTGGAAATAGTATTTACTAGGATTTGACTGTCGCGGGTTAATTTGAATACAGATTTGCAAGTATTTTCTTTCCTTTTTATGCACGTCTGAGTTTGTGTCTATATATATGGATAGATTACAAAATTATCCTTATCTTCATCAAAATAGTCTGTCAGTGTTTTGCTTGCCTTTATCAAGATGCAACATTAAAGGACCACTCTGATTCATATTTTTAAGGGATGTTATTCTGACCTCAGAAACTGATACTTCCTTAGCCAGTGCCAGAAGGCCCTTTCTGTGGTTTTAGTCCCCATTTCTTCATCAATTAAGAATCAGGTGGCATCAGAATAACAACTGATTTTAATAGCCACTTGAGCTACCTCCATCATGGGAAGGAAGCATGCAGGGCTTCTGCAGAGCCTCAGAGCTCTGTGGTGTGACCTCAAGTGACCAGACGCATGCAAAAAACAGTGCAACTCTTGAACGGAAAGGTCTGCATCATCCAAACTGTTCTGACTTTTGTCCAAGAACACACTGTTTACCTGTTCCTTCCAAACTGGTCAATTTTCTGCAAGGCTGAGATGTGACTTTTTTTTTTTTTTTCTTATCTCAATGCAACTTGGCTGGTTTTAGTGGAGCTACTCTTCACTTACATGTGGATGTACATCAAGGACAGTATTTTCTGTTCTGGAGACCAAAGCTGAACTATCAACCTACATATTCCCCCTCCTTTGTTTCTGAAGATAGTTGTATATTCATCTGAAAATATGCAGGCTGACCACTCCAATCAAAAGCAACAGATCCTACCAGTTAACTCTAAAACGCATCTTGCTGAAGGCAGTGTCTGAAAATACATTGCCATGAGCATGAAGCATTCAAGCTTCTGTCTGGCTCTCGAGATGTGTACTCAGACCTTAATGAAGGGTGGGGTTTTACTTGTCCTAATAAAAAGATTTTGTCTGAGGAGGTGAGAGGCAGAAAGACAGAACGTATTTGCCCCCTATCTAAATAAAAGGCTATTTATGCCTAATACATTGGCAGAATTATTCCAGAGTAATTTATACACAAGAAAATATGATCCTTGTGTCACTGCCAAGGTCAGAGAGTCCTATGGTGATCTGCAGAGTAAGTTCAGGTCACCCAAGTTAAATCTGCCTTGGGGGCTGACTTAGCTCCACGCACCACATTTTTTCCGAGATTAATAAAAGCAAACATCTTCTATAGATGAAGGCAGGGCTAAGAGTGTGGTCAACTCTCTCCTTTGATCCAAGGTCTCCTGTTTTTACCTCTCCTTTCCAGGTTGCTCCTTCCATTTCCTCTCTATTCTTCTCTTCTCCTGGCATTTACAGGATGCTTAGAAAAGTCAGTCTTTTTCTTTGCATGGCAACTGGTGCCTATAAAACCCTTCTATTTGACAACTGCATGCACAGGAGGGGCATGGAGACATTGCTGGTGTTTAACCAGGAGCAGCATTGGCTGTCCGCCTGTGTGTGGCATGTCCTCACACATCAGTTGAGAAGCATGTCTTGAAAATTCAGGCAAGAAAGTTGGGGTACACAGTAGAAATATATTTCTTGGTAACCTCAACTGCGAGGGTACCATGTGAGCAACAGGATATTTGACAGAACCATTTTGAAGGTGAAGCTGATGACTTTGTAGGCACTGCCAAGCTGCCTCAGGAGGAGACAGATCAAGTGGTGAGCTGGGCAGGTGAGAGTCCTCTTCTAACACCAGTGGGTGGAAGGGGAAGGACAAGGTCCTCAGCCCTTTCAACAAGGATGAGGTTGTTTCAGCAGAAAAGCGAGTATTCTTCCATGTGGTCTATACCTGCCATGGGGAAGCTGATGCCTGTGGTTTTTAGCCTGTCAGAACCTGAGGTTTTCTTTAACTTCCTTGATTACTCATTCATGTCATTTAAAGTACATGAAATTATTAAGGCAGGCAGGTTTTGCTTTCTATCTATTCCTACTACTGTTACTATTAGAGATAATGATAAATGCTGTGAATTGAAAAAGAAACACCAGAAATCTTTCTGACTTGCTTTTTGAAGGATGTTTGCTTTTTTTTTTTTTTTTTTTTTAAAGACACTGGATGGCTTTTTGCTATGACCCATCTTTGCTTTGAGATTTCTGTAGGATTTTGGTTAAACGCTCTTATTGCAAAGGAGTGGAGTCAAAGAGAGAGGAACTGGAAATTACCAAGTTGCCCCCTTCCCATCCTTCATCCCTCTTATAGCTGGGACTTTGATGCCACTACGTGTAGTGACATAAATAATATTGCAATTCTGGAGTGCACTGGAAGATTTTTCCTTTCCTCTCATCAGTTTGCCTATTCAAGATAATCCTAGGTAGCTGATGTCTAGGAATATGTAGCGATAGAAGATGAAAGAGGTAAAAAGGTGTGTGTGCACCTGTAGGTGATATTCAGGGGAAGTTTTTAAGTGTCCAGCATTGATCTGACTTTGCTTTGACCTTCACTGCATGTTTTGAACTCTCTGGCATCTGTTTGTTCCTGGATGATTCACATTTGGGTTTGTTGTTTATTTTAATTTGGAAAAAAACCCACACTCTAACCTATAACTGCACTGTAAAACAAGCAGCAAAACACCAGAAGCTGTGACAGAAAGTTGTAGGAAACCAAAAACATTGCAGTGACATGAATATATTAAGCTGAAGCCGAAGGGGACATGCTAAGTTAGTAGGACTGAAGTGTCTGAAAGGGCTGTCAGTGCCTCTCTGCCCCAGGGAGGGCCATGAAGGGAGCTCAGCTTCGGTGCTGAGCCTAGTGGCCAGTGCCTGACCACGAGGAGCAGGGTAAGACCTCCCCATCACCGTTATTTCTCTGAAGGGCTCTCCAAGCCCTCTTGAGTTTCCTAGCTCTGCCTCAGGGGCTGGATTCACACCAGCAGCCTGGATGTGCAGGGGTTGTACCCTGACCTGCCCCTCGGTGCCACCCCACCTCCCCACACCCAAGGGGGGCACACTCAGGGTTAGCAGAGGTGAGAGATTCCACTTTTTTGGGGAAAGTGTTTGTAGCAGAAGGGGAGTTTGTGGCCTGAGCACCATGGTGGTTATTTCTTGATCCCTCTCAGCTGTGTAGAGCAAGGGGAATCTGGGCAGAGCGAACATCTCTCTTCTCCAGCAACAGCTGCTGGGCCCTACCCAAATTGGAGCTTTCTAACCCCAGTGTAGATGAACCTGAGCAAAGTTTAGCCTGGATACCACTAGCAGTTGTGCTTCAGTTGGTGCAGAATGACACCCATGAATGCCGTCCATCTCTAGTGGCACTCTCTACCAGGTGCTGCCCATGTGAGCTGCAGGCAGGGCAATGGGAGATGACTTCTGAAAGCAGCCCTCTTCCGCTCGCCATGCTGAGCAGAGGGCAGTGGGAGCCATGCAAGTGGCAGCAGCATGCCTGCCTGCCAGCACCACCAGTCCTTTGTTCTAAAGCCCAACTTCAGGTTTATCTTTCCCATTGTGGCCTTTTTAAAGCACCACCTCATCAGAGCAGAGTTGCCTTTTGTGTTGGAGAGGGACAGTCAAGTGGAAGAAAATTTTGTGTGAGCTTGGCTCTGTCAAATCTGCTTAACTCCTTTTGGCTTCTGCACCTCCTTCCCGAGAAGCAGCCTTCTGCTATTGTTATGAGCTCTCCAGAGTGACCAGCTTTTGCTGGAAGAACAAGAGCGATAGATTTAGAACACCAGGCAGCAAGGAGTAGTGGGGACAGCACAAGAAAAGCATTATTACTTTTGTCTACACCCTTCACGTAAGAGGTCCGACAGAGGGTTGCATATTTTGTAATTAAGGTGGGTTTTTCTGAGCTGATTACATGCGTGGTAACAAAGTTTTGTCTTTGGGGAGTGAAGCAGGCTGCTTCTGAGTGTCCCAGGCAGCCCTAGGGAAGGGTGAGGAGAGGAAACTCACTGGGAAGTCCAAATGCCATCTATTCAGTCATGATTGCAAAGATTTCTAACAGTTGCTTAGAAAAGAGGAGCATAAGTGTTTTGGGTCCAACTCCTGCCCTATTCATATGGAGCCCGGGTACTGGAAGATTTCCAAGTCCCTGTCATTCTGCCCTGCTCTGCCCAGTAGTTTAGACCACCACACAGGTATCTAATTTCCATCAGACCTCAGAGACAACTTGTGGAAATGGTTCTTCTAGGTGGACATTGTCAGCCCTCTTCTCTGCTCTCCTTTCCATAGGTGTGAGATACAGGGTCCTGCATAGGGAACCACCACTCTCTCTCAGAAGGGTTTTTAGATTAACTCTTCATAGCAAATCAAAATTATCTTCCTCTTGTTTTAAGTATGAAGAAATAATTAAATTGTGCCTTAACTTCAAAACCAGACATCTTTTTGCTAGTTGCCCAGTCAAGAGGGTTCAGTGGTGGTGATTTGCTGGAATAATGACTGCAGCAAGTGGAACTTTATAAGGTTGTATGAGATGATGGATGTTTTTTGAAGCATTGGCAATGGCAGCTAGGATGTTGTTACTATCAGAAGAGGAAAGGTAGATGAAATGGGAACATTTTATTCTTATCTGTTCTAAATCTGCCGTTTGCAGTTGCAAAGTGACCATTGTTTGTGGGGAAATAGAGTATGTGGTGCCACCAAGTCATGCAAAGTGAAGTTTAATGTTAATTTTCTTTCAGTTGTGTCTTGGTTTTCATTATCAGATGTTACTGATGGATTAGGGACAGAGAAAATAATAATTTGTTAGGTTTGATGCTAATTTTAAATGAGTGACAGGAGTAGAAGGAAATACATTGCAAGAATTTTTCACTTGACATGAACCACTTAGGAGCTTCCAAGTGGAAATACCTCACATGGGCTTGGTAAGTCATGAATCCTGACTTACCTGAGCCACAGCTGGACTAATTCTCTCAGATTCATTATAGTTATAACTCCTGTGACATACAGGATCCAGCCCTGCAAAAGAGGATTTGGGGCAAACAGTGTCTGAACTATAGTTTCTGCAGGGCATACTGCATCATGGGTCAACGTTGGTTGGTCTTGAATCGGCCCCAAATAAAATACTTGAGTTTGGTTCAACAATCCCAAGCATTTTGGTTTGTCTTTCCCAACAATTTTTAAAAGAACTTTTTTCAATAGAAGAATGTAATTTTGAATAGTTTGGAGAGTGTCAAGGTTATGGTGCATATCTTCTGTTGTGAAACATATCTACAGCATCATCTCCTCTGGAGCAGGCATGCAGGCAGGGCCTAGAGCAATTTAGCTGTGTTTAGGGAAGGAAGCCTATTTAAATGCTTCACTGTAATGAACTGTTTCTACAGATAATGCGTCCCTTGGTTTATATGTAATATGCTTCTGATCTTTGCTTTGAGCCTCTTATAGCTGCTTGTGCTCAGTCTAAGAGTCAGGTGTCTTAGGAGCTGGATAAACACAAAGATAGAACCAGTTGTTAAGGAGCTATAGAGATTTACAGAAGTTGACCTCATGGTCATTTGGGGTATTAGTTGGGCATATTTCCCCCATGACTGAGCAGTCCTACTCTCCTTCTGCTGCTTCTTGTGCTCCTGCTTGCAAGGGAGTAAGTCTGACCAAATCCAACAGTGGATTTACCCGTGTCTCAGCCGTATGCAGTTGACTTCTCATAGAGAATGCGACTGGTGGGACCTTTAGTTGGGAGAGCCAGATCTCCTGCTGAGATTGGAGAGAATAGGTTTCAAAAAACAAGCTATATTTGAACAAAATGAGAGAATGACTGAAAG
This sequence comes from Athene noctua, assembly GCF_965140245.1. Taxonomy (NCBI): domain Eukaryota; kingdom Metazoa; phylum Chordata; class Aves; order Strigiformes; family Strigidae; genus Athene; species Athene noctua. Next base: position 127,294,889 of record NC_134037.1, on the reverse strand, counting down.
CTTTTCCCAAGAAGTGGTAGGGTTATCATGCTGGATTTTAGAGTGGGGGAAAAAAAAAAAACCAAAACTGTTTAAGCTTTTTACCACTCTTGGTTAAAGTAGAATGTTTTTTCTGTTTACCAGATACTTTTGTATAGGGTATTTGTTTACAACTGCTCAAAGTAAACTTCTGTTGCTGACAACATAAAGTTGTTTTCTTCCCATACAATAAATTACTTTCTTTTTAATATTTCTTTTGGTGCATAGATGCATGGCTCCAGAAATATTGCTCAACTTACCCATAATAGCAGAGTTTTCTGAATGCCATTATGAAGTTCTGCATTGTGCAGGAGAAGAGGTTTCCTTCATTTCAGCTGCTGAACAAATGAAAAGGAGTAAAATCTGTGGGGTTTCCTCCCCGTTCATCAATGCTGTTTTTACTCTTTGCATAGACAGCTAATTTGCTCATTGCTTGCCTGAAGGGAATTCAAGTCAGAAAAAGGAAGATCGAGTTACTAGAAAAAGGTGCTCCTGTCTCTAAAGAACAAAGTACAACAATTCAAGAAGAAAACTTTGAAAATTTGTCAAATGCCAGAGTGTGATTTATATATGTCCAGGTTACTCCATCTATGAATATTTGTGTAGGGTATTTTTGTAACTGTTTCCTTTAGTATCTTGTACATATGGATACTATCTGTGACTGACAGCCTCCTACAGTTTATGTCATGGTCTGAACCCTTGCATGAAGCTTGCATTGCATCTCCTTAAGAGATGCGTGCAAACCCAAACACACAGTATGTGTTCCTTGTAATGCTCATTTTCAACCTTGTTGTTCCTCATTAACTTTTTATTAAGTATATTTGAGAAGGCTTTTTCCTTAAGGAATAAGAAAAAAAAAAAAAAGGCCTCTCATCAACACCATGATTAAATTCACAAGCAGACCTACATCATCACTGTAAATCATTTTGGGGGCTGTTCTGTAGGTCATTCGATGTGCTGAGATGATTGCCGTTGACTTCAGGAACTCCTGGAGTGGGTGCTTCCATTGCATCTGACTAATCATGGATCCAAACTAATAGAAAATGTTTTTTTCCTGATAAAGAAATTGCACAGTTACTTTAAGCTCCCTGAAGTACCTTTTTGCTGGTAGCCCCATCCTCAGTTCCTGTGCCTTTTCTGGACATGGGCACGTTGAGAGTAGTCACAGTGTGTTAATGTTGCATACACAATATATCTGTGCATAAATTTTAAAATAATACATTTTGGGGAAGTCTTCTAAACTCACAGGCCTTTTCTTGTCAAAACTTCTAGTTCTGCCTAACAAATAGGTACAACTTGGATTACCAGCTGGACCTGCATCCCCAAACTATGCCAGTGCCTTCTAGCTCTCTCCTGGCATATCTGAGCGCTCAACCCCCTGTGCTGCTCAGCCAGTCTCCTTCCTCACCTTGCTGTATGGAGGAATGATTGTTTCCAAGTAGTGAACTTGTCCTCATATACTTGTGGACATGAATATTAGCCACACTGGATCATGCTAGAGTCATTTGGGTGTGATTTTTGCTCACCACATTCCTTTGCCAAGTTGGAGCTTGTTGTGTCAGAAACAAATAAAAAGAAACAAAACCAAAACAAAACTCCCCAAAACTCCATGTTCTTCTTCCATTGCCCAAATCCATTCAATGCTGGTGGTCTGAAATGTCGATCCTTGTTTTAAGTCCTGTGAACAAGAGGTTGGGGCAGATTCCTTCTCTCCTGCTCTTGTTTTACTCAGAAACTATTTTTGCATCCTGCCTTTTGAGAGTTCATAATTTTGTATCTTATAGGAAAATTACATTTTGCACATAGGCCTGGTTTTGCTCAGCAAAAAGTCAGCATGGGGGGTATGTGGGTATCCAGCAAACTGGAGATGTGCTTCTGTAAGGAGTAACATAGATAAAGGTATGGAAATTATATTAGTTAATCTAAATTAGCACTGAAGAAAGGTTAAGGAATGTAATTTGGCACTTTAAATCTCTCTGATAAATTACGTTTCTTAAAGTTACTAATGAATCCTGCTTTCCAATTACCTGAAGGGTTACTAAAGAAATTTGGGTTTCTGGAGGTCTTAAAAGGGAAAGGAACCAGCAGAGCTGTGGATGGACAGTAAAAGATAAACATTTGGCTTCAATAACGTAGGAGTTCTCATGCTAGTGGAAGCAGGAATTTGAGGAACTCATATCTAAATGCTTTTTTTTTAAAAAAAAAAAAATCACACTCTTGAAAACCCGAACTTTGGGACATCATGTTAGGTGTTTCAGTTTATAGCACCAAAACCATTGCAAGTCTTCTACAGAAGTCAATAGGGTTTTTTCCAACAAAGCACATATTTAAATTATATTAGCTTGTTAAATGCAAAATTAAGTGCAAACCGTAAAGTTCTTCTAGGAGGCAGAAGCTGCTTTTAACAGAAGAGATTTGGAGATGTAGAAGTAAGTTCAACATAGGGAGCTTTTAGACGACACTAATTTAGTCACTCCACTTAAAAGTTGGCCTGGGTCTTTCCAAGGGTGTCTGGGTATGTCTTTCACATTTTTCTCCATGAACTCCTTAAAGCAGTGGATTTAGAGGCTTATCTAGAAGTGGACTGTTCATTTGGTGGACCTCAGCAAAGCTGGTGCCCTCCTCTTGCCCCCTCCCAGCAAATTGAACAGCAGACCCCAAAACCTCTCTCAAATCTTGTGGCAGAGGTGTGGGGAGCAGGGTTTTTAAGAATAGTATGTTTTTCTTTGATATAAAAAATATTTGCACTCCGGATACAGATTTGATCCTAGAACAGGGCTACATGCAGTGAGAAATAACCTGTTGCATCTGGTGAAGGTGCTTGTAGTATAGCTGTATTTGGCACTTTGCCACTGAGATTTCTAGTCACTTAGAATCATTTGAGGATGTTAGTCTAAAGAGATATGTGCAAAGGCACGGATTTTGTGGTCGAGCAAAGGACTGGGGTTTTTGGGACATCTGGGTTTCCAACCTTTCTGAAACATCCCTGTCTTGAGATTGGGACTATCTATGTTCTATCTGGGCAGCTTCTGTGGTTGAGGTCTGTCTGTGGGTGGATTTGGGAGCTGGAGTGGCTGAAAATTGCCCAGCTATGCCATGCTGCCTGCCTTTCCAGCATCACAGGGTGATGACATTTAATTTCAGTTCAGTGTGGAAGTGAGGGAGGAGGCTCTGAATTGCCACCTAACTCCTGCAATGACCATGGCTACTGAAGGCAAGTACATGTGCCAAGCTGCTTTCCAGAAGCACCTGTTTTGCCAACAAAAGTTTATAACAGATCACCAGGGGCAAAGGAGCATTATGCACTCGAGAAGCTGTTGTAAACTCGTTTGCCCTTTGCTGCTTCTGCCTCTGATTTTGAGGGGAGAGGGAGGGGAAGGGAAGTTGTAGAAGGCAATGGTGGTGGGGAGGGGGATGCAGTGAGAGGAGCCCCCGCTGGCACAGCCAGCCTGACCCATTCAGTAGGGCTGAATACGATAAATGCCACTTTATCCTTTCTTGAAAGGAACAAGATAGCACAGCCTAAATGCCTGGGTGTGCTTAAATAGGCAACTCTGGGACGCTGGAGTCGAGGGCGTTTGAAATTGGAGCTCCCTGACAGCCGGGGAGCTGCCACAGGTCACCTGCCTCGCTCCATGGGGACTGGCCCAGGTTTGGCAAGAAATCGTCCACGGACGAATTATAGTACAAATTCCTTTCTTTGTTGGTTGGCCTCTTTCACTAGACCATGGCCTATAAAAAATTGTGTAAAAACAATTCTTAAATATTATTTGAAAGGGCAAATGGCCACGCTGAAAGGTTTGACAGTTTGACATATAGTGCCTGGTTTTTCTCGCTGGGGAACGGGCGCGCGGAGCCTGGGCTCTCCTCCTGCTCCTTACAGGCTCCAGGTTTTTTTTTAAATAGCGTCTAGTTGCTGTGCAGAGTCGCTGTGCTCCCAGCAATTTGACAGGCAACGAGTCTGCTTCAGTGATCTTAAATCCTTTTAGACTAATTTGCGAGCAAGCAGAAAAACAGCTAGCACCTTCGGATCCAGCGCTCAAAACCAGAGAATCAGGTATTGCCAATTAAAGTGCCATTTCCAACCATCATATCAAGACAGATTACTTGCAGTTCCTCTGATAATGTCATGCCGTGCCTAAAGAGAAAGCAAGCTGGAGTTTCTCCATGGACAAAGGATCCGCATGGACCAAACTCATCAGTGACCGAGGCGGAGGGAATGTGATGCGGATCGTGCATACAGCCATGCATATGTGCAGCATAAACGCGAGTGATGCGCCTGTCCCCTGAATAGCCACGGGCCATTTTGAAGAGCCTGTGGCCCCTCAGTCACTGGCCTACTAGTTAATTGCCACACAGACTTTGTGACACATGGGCAGATAATATGACATTTTCGGTTTCTGTCACTAGCAAACGCCATGGCGTTGCTTGCACTAGTTGCTAAGAAGCTGTCAGAAACCATTAGCAGCTGGCTAAAGTTGCCCTATGGCATTTCCTCATGGCATCAGCAAAACAAGCATAAATCACCCAGCGGAGCCTCCCGCTATACTAATGAGGCTGTAAGCTTGTTTATGGACTAGCATCATTTCTATGATTATTTCCACCTTTTCAATTCGCCTTCATTTGGCAGCAGGAGAAGTCAACTTCAGGAATGGAGTCACCGCTGACATTTTACAAATGCAGTTCGTAGCTGCTACCGTGTGGCTGGTCAGTGGTGCTTCAAGTTTGTTTAGTGATCTTTAAAAAGAGGAAAGGAGAAAAAAAAAAAAAAAAAAAAAGGGGGGGGGGGGAGGTGGGGAGGGGAATCTCTGGAGACCTCCAGAGAGGTGAGTGTATCGAGTTGCAAAGTAGGTGGAAATACTAAAATCCACAATTGACCATTTAGACTTCTCTCTGTGGTTTCAGTCTTTACGGGATCAATTTTCCATTTAAAAAAAAGTGGAAGAGGTTAAACAATTTATAAAAGTCTACTAAAGCATTTGCTCTTAGGATAGCCGGGTGCTTTCTTATCCTCTCCCTGCCTTTCACTTTCTCTAACTTGTGTCGGACGGGGCCAGGGTTTATTGTTTTAGGCTTTTCTGAACATGCACCAGTATTTACACTGGATTGAAAGCATTTGCTTCCAATGAAAATCTTGTCTTAGATTACAGCCCAGCAGTGTAATTTCCCTCCCAGATGGGAGTAAAGTAGCAGTATTTGCCTAAAAACAGTAGGAAGAACAAACTGTGCATTAAGCCAAGGCTGTTTTTGGCTTGAGCTAATGATGTAACAGAAACCTTTTATTTGGGATAGGTCACCGCCAGGGATTCAAGGAGGTGATCTGGCTCGCGCTTGAAAGGTTTCTCCATTGTATCTACATAAGTCTTCACTTAAAAAATCCTGTTCCTAATGCTTCTGCTTTCATACAGCAGAAATAAACAGGAAAGGTTCTGGGGAGTGTTATAGGTGGAATGCAGAAAGCTTTTCCTCCCCTAATGGAGGATATAATTCAGGTGCCCCGGAGGCATGCTTTCAGGAATTCTCTTGCCCGAGGTAATGGGAAGCTAAGGCTGCTTGAAGGCCTTGATTATCTATTGATGCACAAAGCTGGAAAAAAAGTCATCTCCCTTGGATTATAGTAGATATTTCCATAAATTATCAATGAGTCCTCCTCCCGTCAGGCACGAGGCGATGCCTGCTAAATTAATCTGAAGGGGGTTTGAAATGAGGAGTGTCTTTTAAAAAAATGGGGGGGGGGGGGGGAGGGAGGGAGAGGGTGGGTGGACGGTTGCAGGGAGGTGGTGAAAGGCAGTGTCATTAGGTTAGAAGCTTTTCATTTTTAATCAATGAATGCGTAATACTTTTCTTCTCCTTGTTTGCCTCTCGCAGACAGAAAGTGGATTAGCCCGTGGAATTTTAAATGCTGTTGAGTTGTTTCCTTTGCTCATGTTTCTTTTATGAATTATTATTTTATATGGTGAATTGCTTCTCTGTATAAAAGCCCTTTTTTACATACTGGGCTTTCAAAGAATTTGTTGGATATCTGATTTCTTCATAAAAATCTTGTTTGTTTCTGTAACTACCCAAGGTTACCATTTCATTAAAGGCACAAGCCAAGTCATAAGGACATTTATAAATTTGTCACAGTCAGTAAGGTACTAAAAATATAACATTAATAATAACTTTTTTGTGTGTGACGAAAGGTGTTTAACAAATCATAATTTTGATAGTCTACATCTTTTTTTTTTAAAAAAAAAAAATTATTCCTTACAGAGATAGTTTTGATTCAGACCAATTCAAATTACTTTCTTGATCATTCTTGCCCGGGGATGTAAAAAACACTTGCCTAATACCATCACAACTCCATGTTGCTACAAGTACAGTGTCCTTGAAAGCTAGCATATACCATTCAATCCACACACAGAGAATGCAAAGACTGATTTGCTCTGTGGACTTATTTATAAACTGCTTTCAGGGTTTGAATCAAAAATTGCATGCAAACGAGCTAGGCCCTGCAACTTTTGTTTTCCTTTGACCACAAGCCCATCAGCCCAGACCCAAGTTGGCTGCTGTGCAGTTATGTCCTCCTGTAGATACATTGTGAACGTGATGAGAACTGTCTCAGACCTTCTCTGCATTAAGGGAACTTATTCTGGATCAGTTGTTATTTAATGGGAGCAGACATCTATTACAGATATGGCACATGGGTACAAAGCGGGGTGTTAATTCCTATGGTGTATGTCAAACTGGTACCTACTTATGTCTTTATGAATTTCTTTTGGCTGGGGCTGGGAAGAAGGGTGGTCAGTTAGCTACCTACCTGCCATCAAAAAGTCAGGGGAAGTGGAATGTCTATAAAAGACTTGACATAAGTGACACCCCAATCCTCTGGTTATTTCTGAATTTGGGGAGAGTCTGTGATGTTGCAAGAGAGTTATATTCACCCTGCTTCTCACATCCCAGAGCGGAATGGGGCATCCAGCTTCACACATGTCATGGGGATGGGACATCATTGATACTTTTCTAATTGCCATCTCCACCAAAGTAGCTGACTGGGATGAATTTTGGGGAAGTGACCTAGAGTGAAGAAAAGCCATCATTTCCACCTTTGCAAGCTCGATGTTTGCAAAAAAAATTTATTTTTTGAAGCACCTTTTGTTTTGGGTTACAGTGGCAGAAATGGCCACACTGTCCTTCAGGATAAACCAGAATGGGGCTGACACAGTCCTGAGACCCTCCCTCTCCCCATGTCTCTTCCCCCCCATCCCCTCAATCCCTGGTGAATTATGGTGTTAAAGAATTTATACCTCATTTAAATATTCATGCAGTTTATACCCAAAGCCAGGCTTCGGCTGAAGTGTATAAAGGTAGCATAAGTCAAAATTTGATTCACTATATTTACAGGTGACGGCTTGGACAACAGTGTAGCTTCCCCCAGCACAGGTGATGATGATGATCCAGATAAGGACAAAAAGCGACATAAAAAGCGTGGCATCTTTCCCAAAGTAGCCACAAATATCATGAGGGCATGGCTGTTCCAACATCTAACAGTAAGTGAACTCTAGATCACATATGCAAAATAAAACATGGAAAATGTCATAGTTGTAGTAGTCATAGAAAGCAAAAAATACGTATTATGTTGCTGACAGGTAGCTCAGGGAACTTTTCCGAGCAGAGCTGTTGTTGTTGCCTCATTTGCTAGATGCTAGGGGAAGAGCACAGAGTGTATGTTTTTATGGTTTGGGGTATTTTTTTGTGTGTGTTGTTTTTAGATTTTTTTTTTGGTTCAAGTCGCAGTTGTTAACAGGACATCACTGCAAAGTGTGACTAAGCTTATACTAATAACCTTGGAGACCTGTCCTGCCCTGCTGCTTGCACAGCTGCAGCTCCCCTTAGCTGACGTGGGAATTGCTGCTTCGGAGCAGAGAGCAGCGTTCGGCCCTTGGTTCTGCGCTCTGGAGAACCGTGGAAAATAATTGGGGAGATTAAAAACAAAGCAAAAAGCAAACAAAGACCTTATTCAGATGTTTGTCAGAGATCATCAGAAGCTTCATGTTGAAAGGTCTGAATGTATCTGGTTTAACAGCAAAGTGTAATTTTTTTCTTTGAGATGTTCTCATTCCCAGAGTGTAAGTTACTCCTATATTTAATGTTATAAAGGGGTGGGGGGATGTGCAGCTATTTCTGTTGCCACAGCTACCTGTATTTTTTTTATTCCTGGGATTAGAAATCAAAGCTCTGGACAGGTGTGTGGGGTTAAACTGGATGCTGGAGCTTCTTTCAAGGCTTTACATTGTGTACCACACCTTCTAACGTTAGCATTTAGAAAAGTGTTTCTAATGCCAATCTCCTTTTTCATCAAATTGTGGTGAACTGTCACTGTGTTTTCATCCACTGTGGGGATGTGGGCCTTCGGCCCCAGGTTTTCTGTCTGAGCTTTTCTGTGCCAGGAAGATAAGGGCCAGGTGAGGGTTGCTGGCGGTCTGCGGGTGGTGGTGAAGAACAGCTCTCACTTTTAATCCCAGCAGTTGACTCTCTTGCCTGCCTGTAGTTAGGGTCAGGGTGAAACCAGAAGCCAGCCAGCTTGCCCAGCCCTGCTGGGAGCCTTGCCAAGGGTATACTTGTAAACTGGAGGAAGCGCTCACGCACATCGCCCCTCCATCCGCTGCTGAGCCAAGAAACCAGATATCTGCTGTGACTCTTGTCAGCATGGGGATCCGGCGGGGAATCTCTCCCCGCGCGGTCCTGGGTTGCTATGAATGAACCTTCATGCCGGAGCACTCCTCCTCTGAGGCCAGAGAGAGCCTCGGATATCTCTAAGTTAATTTCTCTCTCTGACAGACTCGACATCAGCTGTGCCTCAGCTTTGCCAGCTCCTTTGCCCTGTCCCTTGTGTATTTTAGTGCATGGCTGCCAAAGGCTGAGGTCCCTTTTGGCTTTGATGGTTCCCCAGTTCTAGGTCCTCTCTCAGGAATTGCTCTCAGCCTGGTGTGTCTCCACAGGTAGATGTCAGGTTAAGGACATCTGCCTCCAAAATGGTCCAGGGATGCCGTGCCAGCAGCGATGCTCACACCAGCCTGATGCAGCTGATTTAGGTTCTGGTTTGAGGAGATAACCCTGGAAGCTCTGCAGTCAGGACAAGGCACACCAGGGGACACTGAGCAACTGCATGACAGTCCCCATAATTACCAGCTGAGGAATTACAAATTAAGTAGTATATTAATATTTTTTCCTGGAAGTTGCCTGTTGCTGTGTTTGTGCTAGTAAATTAAACATCACCCAGGCACAGGAATGGGATGGTCTATCCTGTTAAACTGCTTGATCCATCTCCAGCACACTCTTAGCCTGGGCCAGATTCCACACTCCAAACCCATTGCTGAGAGCACAGCAGAAGGCAGCAGAGGTGACTCCTAAAAGACCTCATGGCAGGAGCCACCTCTTGTTGAGCATTTAGCTACATGGGCTTGACTTGGCCCTGCAGCTGGCTTCATGCACAGTCTCAGGACCCTATCGCTGTTTTGTCTAGATTAGGCGTAGGGTGCAAGTGGCTTTTCACTCTTCTGTGTGGTAATAGTGTGCAAAAGAGAAGATGAGAGTGCCTGTGGAGCTTGCTGCAGTGCTGGTAGCTGCCCCTGGGAGACAACATCTGGATATCTGCTTATAAGGTGGTCTCTTCTTCTGGAGGGCTTAAACACAGACAGAACGCCCCCCCCCCTGCGCCAGCCCTAGATCTTTGCAATGAAACTGCTGCATTTTCTTCCTTGCAGCACTAAGCTAAGGCTTGCTTTAAAAATCTGCCATCCCCTGTGCAGATCCAACCCAGCCAGATGAAGCATGCAGATTTATTTCAGGGCAGCTTTCTCTTCTCCTGGCAGCATCATGATAGCTCCAGGCTTGTCTGATCAATTCAGTAAAGCAGAATTAGTTTACCTGGTCCAACCTTCTCCAGCTAAGACCTTGAGACAGACCTTTCAAATCTACTCTAGGTGGGATTGTGGACAGTTTGTCCAAATTAAAACATGACTGGACAACATTGTAGGCTCTTCCAAGCATGTGTCTCAGCTGGGAGTGCTCTTGCTGGAGTGAGACAGCACCACAGAACTTGTGCATCCAGAAGAGCAGTGGGTCTTGTGTTTGGAGGAAGATGTCCTCCAGGCAAACACATTGAAAACATGGGGAAGAGTCAACACTACAGTTAGTGCCAGAGCAATATAACATGCTGACAAGCTGCTTGGGGTGCTGTTCTCTCTGCAAAAAAACCCAGGCCTGAATCATGTCTGCAATCAGAGCTGAGGAGTAAGGAGGTGCGAGACTGAAGAAATTAAGACTCCAGTTCATTTTTGAGGGTGTCTGGGCCCCATGACTGCTCTTATAACCCTACACACAGGCATGACAGTGTCCTCAGCTGGGCTTCTCACTGTGAGAGGGAGGTCATCCCGAGGACTGGTCAGCTGAGGAAACTAGAGATCCCACACTATTTATTTATTTATTTATTTATTATTACTGAATTTGGACTTCCCTAGGGTAGACATGAGGTCCTCCCTAAGGCAGGAGGTACAGAGAGATAGGAAGGTGGTTCTGTTTAGGCAGGGGACACATCAGGGCAGGTGATACCTCCCTTTTGCCCCCAGTGCTTAACCTGCCTTCACCTTCCCATCCAGAAAATGTCAGGGAAGAAACGAGGAGCGGTTAAGCACAAAATCCAGTATCCCCTTGACTGCTGGTGTTTCCTAATTGGAGTGTTAGTTGGGAGCCCTCCTTTTCAAACGCAAATTTTTTTCCCTCACAATTGTAATATTAATACACATCAGTGGCATGGAATTAAACAAAATAGACAGTAATTGCTGTGTCTGTCATACTAATGATTAATGGTTGGAAAGACTTAAAATAAATGTTGGACAAATACAATCTTTCAGAAGTGTATAGGCTGGTTTAATTCCTTCTATGCAGTTATTCCATCTCAAAGACTATTAAGTCTTCCTCTGTGTACTGACTTCATTTTCTAAGGTTTGCCCCTTAGTTCTTGTTTCCCACTTAGGAGGAAATTATTTTTTTCTTTATTGAAGAAAAAAAAAATCAAATGCCAGACCATAGCCTCTCCGATTGTTGAAGTGTCATGCTGCAGCCCCCCGTTATTTTGTCTGATGTGCAGAACTGAGTTGACATATGCCCAAAGGGTAGGCAAGCCCTGTCCTCTGTGGATGCAGGCAGTATGCTCTGAAACACTGCAGGGGATAAATTCATCCAAATTGTCTTATTCTTCCTGTTAGAATAATAACAACAACAACAACAACAAAATCAGCTAAAGCAATTGCAAAAGTGGTGACCAGACTTACTTAGGACTTTGCAGGATTTATTTTTAACTATTTGCTATTCTGCTGTAATTTTGATTAAATGTCTGGGTTGGCTGTTAGTTAGCTGTGGAGTTTGTTGAAATTTTTGATGGTAGATCATGACACCAGCCTGTAAATCTTGAGGTTTGTGAAATCTTTTTTAGGATTTTACTAAAATTTGAAGCAGAAGGAATGGCCTGTTAATATTTGGTTTAAAAAAAAAAAAAAGAGCTACTAATAGTTTGGTGAAAAGGTGAGGACACCCCCAATCTCCAAAAGTTGAGTCAAAAATGAGGGAGGCTTGTGGGGTGGTATCAGATGAACATCAAATGCCATGGCAGGGTCATGAGGAGTGACTGTGGCAAATTAGTCCTGTGCTGGAGCTGGGCTCCAGAAAGTTGCCCAGAGGACAATTTCAGGGTGTGCTGCAGGAAGCAACATTTTACAGGCCCTCTTTTTTTTCTTCATTATTTCTTAGCTCCCTAACATTCAGGGATCATATCTCACCACCATTTTTCAAGCAGATCTCCTCACTGTAATGTATAGCCCTCAGCAGGGATTGAGAAAAGCTTGGAGGAAGGGAAAGGGAAGAAAAATTAATCTTGCCTACAACCAGATCTGTGTAAATTTAATTGTGGCAACAGGATTAGTTTCTGCTTCAACCCATAGTATGCTTTTGTCCCAGCAATGGTACCTTTTTGTTCAAAACTAGAAGAAGGGAGTTTGTATGGTATCTTTTCAAGCATTTTGTTCACTCATTGTGAATTCTCTGCATCCTTTAAATCCAGCTTAATTTAAAATGTTGGGATTCAAACCTCATTTGGGGGATTATATGATGTAATTGGTTTGTTATATGATGAGTATTTGATGATCTTCACATTCATCATCTAATCAAGCAAAAAAAGCCATAAAATTATAATCCCAAAAGATGTTTAATAACAATTTAAACTATTGAAGGCTTTATTTAAGCACATTAGGGGATTATAAACTACTTTTTTTTTTTTTTAAATGGTGCCAAGAGGTAGATTCAAGGACTTCAAACACCTTTTAAAAAACAAATTGCCATGATTTAAAAAAATGAATGGGCCAAGGATTTCTTTCATGTAAATCCCCTAATTTAATCATTATTTTAAACTGCTTTTAAAACAATTTCCTTAAGAGGTTAAATCTTACTGAAATGGGAGACTGAGCAGAAAGCAAAAGACGTAGCTGAAAGATGTTGACTTTACAGTAAAAGTTTTTTTTTCTATTATGTATCTGGATTTTGAATCTTTATTGACCACTTGATGCCATGCTATTAAATAAGAAAACTTACAATAAGCGATATGCAATCTATTTAGCAAAGGTGTTATTTCTTTAAAAGAATTTACTGGAAGCAGGTATTTGAAGGAGGAACTTTATATCCAAATCTAGCTGAGAAAAATAGCCCAAATTTCTTCAAGGATGTTATTCTTATAGAAAAATACTATTACACCACTTAATTCTATAAGTTTTGTTTATGTACAAATATTTTACCAGCTAGCAACTTTTTAGGGTTAATGCAAGTGTATTTCATGTCTTCTCTTATCCCTTCATGGTTATGAGATTTTGCCTTAGGAGGAGTGTGGGGTTAATTTGACTCCCTGCCCCTACTCCCATGCAGGATGCTTGTCTGGGTTTGAGAAAGAGTATAGCAAGAGGGCAGATGGGTACAAAACTAGGCTGCCGAAAACATAAAAAGGGAAATAATTGGCTAAAACCAGCAAGGATTTTCTTTGCTCTCCTCTCAAGAGGGTTTGGAAGCATTAAAACAAAACACCCCCCACTGCCCCGAAAGTACAACTTACAAAGCGTATCCATCCTGCACCAGCTGATACTTGCTCTGCAAAATGCCAGAGGGCTCCTGGAGCTCATCTGTGTAACAGGGGTCATGTTTCCTATATTGGACTCAGAATGGGTGTGTGGGGGGGTGTCCTCCCCCTTTATCCCAAATACGCAAGTCTCCTCTTTCACTTGATTTTACTGTGGGCAAAGCTGCAAAAATCTTTCTTTCACATCTGCAAGACTTCTTAGTGCCAGCTGTCCCAAATTCCTGGGAAAAGCCAGGCGTTTTTAGCTTGCCTTTGGTCACCCATGAACCGCCATCCCCTCGGCTGGGAAGGTGGGAGCCCGGGCTCCTCGTGCTCCCAGCAGCAGGAAGACTTGCCAGAGCAGTGAGAAAAAGCATCCATTGAGGGTTGGTGCAGGTAACCCATGATGAGGGTCCTTAGCTTCCTTCTGCTGGTGGCGGTGCTGTGGCAGTCATCTTCAACGGGAGAAAATGGGCAGTGTTACAGAAGAAGATAATTATTTCGAGGCTCTGTCAGAATTGAATTGAGAGCTCCAGAAAGGAGGACAAACAGGATGTAGGTAACTTGGTTTAAATTAACTTCTAACCCTTCAGCCCTCCCGGATTTTGATGGAGGACACTGACTGTCAAAACCTTCAGTGTTTTCTATAATTATCCTCAAATTTATTGCTTTGAACTGCTGTCCAGCCTCCAAGGATTGATCCGTTTTCTACCATAGGTGAATTTTGCCATTTGTAAAGAAAATTGTTGGGTTTGGGGGGATACTTTTGGCAGGTCTGTTGTTCCTCCAGTTTCATGATTTCTTGGAAGGTGCATGTCTTGTGTACTGAGATCTCATGCTGTCCTGTAGATTATTTAGGTTACCAGCAGTGACCTATGCTGCAGACCTTTGGTTTTAGACCAGAAGGGAAGAATACAGGGTGCTATAGTCAGTTGGTTCAAGGAAATCAGATTCCTCACTTAGGTTCTTCTCATGTTCAGAAGTGTGGTGCAGTTACATCTGATTTTTCTCATATCTGTGATTCAGTCTCATTTCTGATGAAGACAACCATCATGTTCTCTTAAACTACATGATATGAGACGTATCCTGGGCTCCTCACAGGTCTCGGGAACAGTAGTGGTCCAGGGAAGTATTTTGGTTGAAATCAGGAGGTAGTCAACAGCTTGGGGTAAATTTTAGAGAGAGAATGTCTGTTCCCAAAGGGCTATCTTATCTTTTTTCCTATTTTCCTCAGTTTCCACCATGGAGGCACTGTTGTACCAATGTGGAAGCCACCAGCACATTAAAGAATTTGAATTATTTGGAAGTTGATGAAACACATTAGTATTTATACACCAGGAGAATTTCACATCTGAGTAGAAGCAAGGGAATACTGAAAAGTTGAAACATGATAAACATTAATTCAAATGTTAAATTACACTTGCTCTGGTTGTACTAGAACTCCTTTTGTTTGCATAAATATTCTGGGAAATGAGTTTACCAGCAAGAATGTTTGCAGTAATAAGACTTTTTAAGTCAACAGTAGATGCTTTGCTTTCTTCTCCACACTCTCCTTTCTTTTTATATTTGCAGCTGTGATATTTTGTGTGTACAGCTTCATTTTTTAAATTAGCCTCCTCCAGTCAAGGCACAGAAAGGTGTTACGTGATGTACTGTCTTTTTGCAGTCAAAGCAGACGTACGAAATTCAGTATCACATTTTGAAGAGGGAGAGGGGGAAGGAATAATCTGAACACCAATTTGTAAATCTGGAAGGATCCATGGAAATATTTTGGCAAATAATTTGCAATATGAAGTACACCAAAGGCAACAACCGTATCTTGGCAAGCAGTGGGTGAGCAGGAAATGAGGATAAATTCATGGGCTGGGTTGTTCGTTATTAGATGTTTGTTTAGCTTGTCCTCTAACACAGTTGCTACAAAAGAGCCTATGCTGATTCTCAGATATGCTTATGTATATAAGTGCTAGTGTTAATTTTTTATTGGCAATCTCCTAACTCTTGAAGGAGTTTCACAGTGCACCAGTGTAAGATAGCGAATGACTTAGGTAAAGTGCCAAAATATGAAGCACCAAACCAGTTGGGCACATATCTGATGAGATGTGTTAATCTGTGGTGTAAGATAAGCTGCCTTTCAAATAGGGTCACATTTGGAAGTGGTACATCAAGTTGTGTAAGATGCATTCCCTTGCTCTGGCATAGAGTATCCTACATCTGTTTGCCTGAACTTAACCCTTGTCTGAATGAACCACAACAGTGATAGTGTGGTGAAGGTAGTCTGTTGCTCCAGGACAGGCATGAAATGTGAGTCAGTTTTTTACTTATTTTAAAAGTTTTGTTTCCCCTTTCCTGTATTTATCTCCAGCTACACACAATCTGCAGTTGTAGCTTACATGGTTTTTTTCATTGCATATATTCAGGAAGCCCTAATTCCTAATACTAACTGGTTATGTTTACTGTCTGTCCGTGAAAATTACCCACAGAAAACTTCTTGGGGAAAGGAATTTTTTGTTGATGGAAAGTTAAAATTTTCCATGGATAATGACATCCTTTCCCCCAAAATGCTCAGCTGAAAATCCAGTTTTCAATATATGAACAGATGTATTGATCAGACTCATCTTTGCACTTCCAGCTCCTCACTCTTTAAACTACAGCAATGCTAGATATATGTGTAGAGAGAAGGTAAGTAGGCAGAAAAGAGTTTAAGTTAATATGTAGTTACCTAATTTACCTCATCTTTTGCATCATTGCCTGATTTAGACCCATAGTATTTAGTAGAGTACTTGTTTCACTTCAGTGGTGGGCTATCATTTTAATAAGGCAAAGTCTAGGAGACTTACCACTGCATCTTCTGCTTTATGAACCAGAAACTTCTGCTCAGAAAATACCTCTCAGACTTTAGGTATAGCATGAATATTCCTTTCTTGGCTACTGGTTGACCTTTTCTAATCCAGCCTGTCCAGCATAAAACATTTTGGAAATATGTTTTTTTAAAAAAAAAACCAACAAACCACCAACTTATTCCCACCGTGATGCTCTGTACCAGTGATGCAAAAAGGAAGGTAGTCAGTTTAGTGGCACTAAAGTGTTACTTGAGTCACATTAGTAAAACCAAGGTCTTCTCATGATATAAATATGCTTTCCAAGGACTTTTTTTGAACTCAGAGGGGAAATGGTGGGACTCTGACTTAGGTGACTTGCTCTATTCATTACCTATAGTCAACTTTGAAGTGAAACTCTTCTTCCTAGACAACCTGCATTCATGTCAGCCAGAGCTTTTGGGGTCCCTAGGTGATAGTTTTGGGAAGGTAAATGCCATGTTAGAATAAACTGGCTAATTAATAGATTTGTTAGCAGAACTCTACTTATTTGCTGGGAGCTTTGTGCTGATCAGGGAGTTGTGCTGTGCTTGGGTGGGAATGGCAAAGAGGATAAACCTGTGATTTCGTTGTTGAAATCCGAGCATGGATCTGTTGGTGCAGCAGGTTGTAAACCCTGGAAAGTCATAAGCTACAGTTGGGGGCAGAATAATTTTGAAGCTGGTAATAGCCTGAATCTTAGGATTCTTATGAATAAAATGCAATTTTAGTAATGTTTTCATAAACAGCAGTAATGGCGGCGTTTTAGTAAACAGTGGCATTAGTTGCATCAAAATTGCACCACATTGGCTTTTAAATTACTCCACCTGTCTGTATGAATAGGATTTTCAATGTCGAGGCACACAGACAGCTGCTGCTAATGTGTTATTTTTTTCTCCCTGTGCAGATAATGCTGGCAAATCTACAGCCATCAAGGCCTGGTTTCTGATGTAAAACGGTACCTGACCTACTGGCTCTGGTGCTACAAAAGGAACAGCTTTAATTACTAATGGCCGTGTTTTAGTTTTGTACTTGTTGATGTAAAAAATGTCATCTTAGAGCAGCGTAACCTCTGGTTCACTTCCACCGGCGATGGTACACTGGCTGCAATTATTTTCAAAATAATTTGTGTTCCTCGGTGGCAGCTTGCAATCCTGCCTTGTTAGCGCTCAGATAATTAGCAGGGGTCTGGCCCTCCAGGTCCCTCTGCCCCCACATCCCATTGGTTTCCCTGCACCTCAGAGGGCCGTACTGGGGTGAAATAGGAACTGCACATACAAATGCCACTTGATGTATTTGTAGGACCATCCCTCTCTCTTATTAGGTGCGTGTAATACCCAGGAATTCATGGGGCAAATTCTGCCCTGGGTTGTTTCCCGTTAAACCCCTGGGAAGCTAGAGGGGTTATGTGGAGGCAAAGTTGGGGCACCCTGACTCATCTCACCAGTTAGTAACTAAAGGATGCCGTGTTGGCTAATGAGGCTGATGTTCTTCTTGATGCCATTTCACGGGGTTGAGTTTGGCGGGGATGATCTGGTTACCAGCCTCGCACCAAGCTCTAAAGGGTTAAAGGCGATAATGGTGCCATTAAAAATCCAGCTTGCCAATGAGCTATTTTGTGCGAATGGTATAAATATAAGATACACTTGTCTGGCTCATTTGCAAGCATTCTTTTTGACTTCTTTCACACAACTGGTGTTTTTGTGTTTAATTTAACAAGAAATGAGTAGTAAATGAAAGCTGCTGCCTGAAATCCCACTGTGAGCGTGTTTTGCACTTGGCTCCCCAGTGGAAAGGCAATTTGTGAAATTATGTGATAGAGTAATTAGATGAAGCCAGGACTTCTGATTGTTGCCATGCTTATGTGGTAAAGGTTTGTTGGGGGGAAAAAAAACTCACCATGGATTATTACCCTGGCAAGTTGGCTCAAAGCTTCTTCATTTATTTGTAAACAGAATATTTAGTGACCGCATAGGAAGTAGCTGTAATCACCAGCTCGTAAAGAAACCACAGCAGAG
This sequence comes from Athene noctua, assembly GCF_965140245.1. Classification (NCBI taxonomy): domain Eukaryota; kingdom Metazoa; phylum Chordata; class Aves; order Strigiformes; family Strigidae; genus Athene; species Athene noctua. The sequence continues at coordinate 127,276,857 of NC_134037.1, read as the reverse complement.
CTTTTGGATTTTTACAGAGTGCTCATGTAAAATTTAAGCTGGGAGGCAGAATCCCTGTTAATGTAATTAGGATCTAATTTACCACCCTTTGCACACAGATGTAATAATGTCTAGATATTTATTCTATCTTTAAGCACATTACATATACCTCAGTGCAGCAGTTACTGAACAGAAACAGGTGTGAGCACTTTCTGGATTCATTTTTACACTGTAAACACACAGCTATTTAAGGGGAAATATTTACCAAAAAAAAATGAGGGGAAAGAATGTCTGCAAATGAGGCAGTAATGGACAGTTGCCCTTTATGTACTGATGGATTTCTCAATGGTTAAGTAAATTAAAGCAAATGCTAGAAAAATCAATAGGCTTGCAGAGTCTTGGTTGTGCCTCATAGACTTCAGGACAGAATGACAGATGTGGTGCATATGACCCATTTAAGTATTAATGCTTGGGAAATTGCCTCTGTGTGCAAGGTTATAGGCCTAGAAATATTGTTACATTAAATTACAGACAATAATATTTTTAAGTATATATGGAATTTATACGTTTCAGTTTAGTTGTTCTTTGGCATTACATTTGTCCTGGAAGATTAGTTGTGTAGTTGTTTCTCTGGAATGGTAAATCAGGTTTAAAAATGTTCAAGCAGTGAATTGTCTTTCCAGGGCTGCTGCGGACCAGTGAGCGTGTTGCATGCTACGGGGGTATGGCGAACGTGTTAAATAAGAGCCACGTAGCCAATGTGTTCACTAGCAAATGTAGCATATAAGTGAGTCTAAATTAAATATCATTAGAAGGCAGCATTCTAAATGGTGAGAGGGCTTGCACGATACATAAGATCGCTGTTAAATCGGGTTATTCTGTATGACTAAACACAAAGTAAAATACGAAGCGCGTGGTTGAGATGAGCTAAGTAAGGTAACAGCCAAGTCAAATCTTTCTTACCATCTTCTGCACGCGCCGTGATTGGAAGGGGTGAGTTTGCATGGGCGGGATGAGTAAAAACTGACCTCGTGCAGAAATTCTCCCAAAATAGAGACGTTATGATTAATCCAACTAGGCAGACGAGCTGTAGATGAGGTAGTGTTGCCATGTCTGATTTCTCACCGTACTTCCACCAAGGCAGTAGGGAAGCAGACCAAGTTCATTGTCTCTTCATGGCATCTCTGGCAGGAGGACCATGAAAATAGCTGGGACCCCTGATTTCAGTGTTGGCGTGAGGGCAGAGCTGCATGTTTGCTGTGCTTGCTGTTGGTGACAGCCTGACGTACCTTGCCAGTTATCCCGGTTTCACCCCAAACACCTGTTTCTGTGAAGGGAGTGGTGGATGCATTTTATATACAACTACTGTGTTTAATATTAAAAAGGAGCTTTAGACTTTCACAATAACATTCCCACTCCATGTTGTAGCCCTTGCATGGAAAGTGTTGTCGTATTCATTTCAAATATTAATTCTCACATGTTACTGCCATTTGTGCAACGGATACTTTTTCCTTTCCCCCCCCCCCCCCATTTTTTTTTTTCTTTTTTCATTTCTTAATTATCTCTGATATTTGAAGTTTAGGTATTGCTGTCTCCTTTCTGGCTTCTCATTTTTCTCTTCCTTTTCCCTAAAGCACCAAAACTCACCAGGGAATAAAACAAAGCATCTCCACAGGGTATAAGGGCTGCACACCGCTACTGGGAGTGCTGGTGAAATGATGACATTGCAGAAGGGCACATTATTACTTTTGGGCCAGTTGAGGACGTATTTGCGTATTGAAGCTGGATGAGAGTGACTGGTGCTGAAGGCTGTCAGGCCAGGGCTGAGTGATGACAGACCCTTTTCATTTGCCTGCATCTAGCTTCATTGCTATGGTGACAATATGCGGCGATGAAAGTTGTCTCTGAGGGTCAGACAGCGTCTTCCATGGTTGCCGTAGCCGGCAGCATCTTTGCAACAGCGTGTTTGAGCTGCTGATGGCCCTTGGTGTCAGGGTGGCACCAAATCTGTAATGACAGAAACTCCATGCAGGTTTTTGGGTACGTGGGGAAATAGGTCCTGGCACCATTGCCAGCCTCAGCATCTTCTTGCATCGGTGACAAATATTGTCTTTACCTGTTTTAGTTATTTTTGTGTGCCTTGTGGTGGATTTCCTTGATTTATTTTGTGTGACATCCAAGCTACGTAAACTGGCACTTACCTGCACAGCAGCACAGAATGGCCATGATCCTCCTCCTGCTGCACGTAAAGCAAACATATTAATCAGCATATAGGCGATGACCACTTTTGTTAAATATATTTGTGAGAGGCCCTGGTGAATGGGCTCTTTTGTTCCCGGCCAAACCAGAAGGGATCAAAGGTCAGCAGGAACCCAGAAGCCATCAGTCAGGGCAGGTTTTGCTGCATCCCAGGGTTGTCAGCTCCCTAGTCACCCCTGGCAACCTGGGCTGCCGTCCGCTTGCCTTCTCCACCGCCTGGCGCAGAAGCAGAGCATCCAGTCTCCCAGTCACCATAAAAAGATGCTGACATAAAGTCGGCATTTGAAACACAGCATGAGCACTGCCATGCACCTCTTTGTTACTGAAGTAATTTGAGAGCGAGATCAGAAAAAAGATACATTGGCTTGGTAGCAATTGTTTTGCAGTGTTCATCTTTAGGATGCATTTTAAGGCTGCAAATTCATTTTTGGAATAGTGGCAAATGCCAACTCAGAATGAAGTGGCAACACGCTACTGAAACATGCTTCTGTGCTTTTGAATATAAAAGTTCACTTTTAAAAAAAATTCTGGTATGGCATTTATTTCCTTTGAGCAGATCGATTTATTCCCCCCCCCTCCCCCCCCCCGTGATGTTAAAGTACATTTGACAGTAATCAGTTTATCCTTCTTAGAAGCCATGGTAAAAGGCATAGTTGCTGAGTCAATTCACTCCCTTTACTTCCCCTATTGAGCCTTAATGTATCCCAGTCCCCACCCCTTACAGTGAAAACATCATCAATTATAGGGCTGACAGGAGCCTGGGACTTGGTGTAAGTTGCTCGTTGGGGTTATTCATCTTACACCAAAAAAAATGTCACTCAGCAACATTCATCACTTCCCCCTACCTAAAATGGTGGAGTAAATGGTGGGATGAATTATCAGAGGGGGAAAAAAAGGGGGGAAATGAGTTTGAATACATCAGAGGTAATGTTGGGGCTCATATGGCAGGAGAAATAGAGCCATCAGCTGACAAGCAAGCTTCCCACTGCAGTTTAATATTGCCGCTGAAGCTGGAGGGAGGCTCAGTTATCCTTCAGCCAGATGCCTTACGGTGCTGCTTCTCGTGGCCTGACCTGCAAGACCTTTTCTATTTTGGCACCCATGTTGGAAAAGCAGCTTCAGTGCTGCTGCGCGGAGGTGTGCTGGGCACCCGACCTTCTGTCAGCTCTTCAGGGTGAAATACATTTCGAATGCTACTCAGTTTGCTCCAGTTTGATCCCATGATATGTGTATTTGTTCTAAACACCCTGAATCCCCTCTGGTGGGAAATATTTCAATGCAAGGTCTTTGTTTTCAAATGTGATATGGCAAACCTTTTTCTCCAAAACCTTCAGAAATACAAAAGCACGGAATAAAATGTGATTTGTTACGATCACCTCCCCTCCCAACAAAACAAAGCAAAAAAAGCCCAGCCAGCCAAGCAAATCCAAACATCAAAACCTCAAACTTTGGGATTATTTAAATTTTCAAAGTTATCTTGAACAAAAAAAAAAAGGCTCTGCTTCCCTTTGCCCCAAAATCTGATGCAGTCATGATAAGGCAGGAGAAATTTCCTTAGCCATACACCTGGCTTGTTTTTATGCCCAGTGCTGCGATTAGATGGTTGTCTAAATAAACAGAGATTAGATGGAGGACTTTATCTCAAAGCTGGCACTGGTTATCACACTGCTTCCTCCCACTCCCTCCCTCCGATTGTGAGTTGTATAAGAAGACTTAGCAAGCATAACTTAGAGCCGATAACCTTTGAATGTTAGTTCAAGGAAGCTGTGCCATAGTAACAACAACAACAAAAAAAAGTCATACAAACTTCATCGTAGCCTATTCAAACAAGTGGTAATTTCACCATAACACTGACTTAAAAGAAGAAATACTTGGTAAACTTTTTGCTCCAAGAGCTCTATTTGAGTTTGGCCTGATCAATAATTTTAATATTTGAACAGTAGTAAAAGATGCCAGGAATGAACTTATGTTTGTTCTTCAAATCATCTCTCTACTGGGGGTCTTATTTTTAACTTGCTTTAACAAAGGGAAGCTGTAATGTTTCATTTGGACAAATTGCTCCAGCCCTGCAATTGGCGGTTGAATTGATCTTGACGCAGCCCTGGAAGAAGCCACTGTTGACATTTGCATTTGATGGTAAATGACATATATACATATATATATATATATATATATATACACCCAACACAACACATAAAAAGAGGCTGCCAGGTAACAAGTGACTTATGGCCATCTGTAAAAGCAAACAAGCAAACTCCTTGTGGTTCTGCTGGGTGTGAATTCAAAATATATCTTCTCTGAGCATATCTCGGCGTGCTGATGGGCGACGTACAACATGCGAAGAGGAGGAGAAAGGTCTTCAGGGTCCTTGTGACACGCCTTCCAAAAAAAACCCCCCACAACCAGGGAGAGGAAGGAGGGGGAAGGCGTCCACACGCTACCGCAAGGCAATGTCATAATGATGTTGGGAAGCCAACTCAGAGCGAGCAGGCGAGCACGGGCATCTCTGCCCTTGTCGTTCGGATTACCATGGTGCCACGCGCCCAGTTACACAATGCGTAAAGGCGAGGGTTATTTCTAGGACAGATAATTGAACATTAATACTCATTGACATTGTCGTAGGAATGATATGTCAAGCTGACAGGGTCTATGTGCTTACATCTGCTGATCGGCTGCAGACGAAGGGGATGTTTGGCAGATCAGACCCGGGGCCTCGCCGCCACTGAGCCAGGGATGATACAGCCATTAATCATGAGCTGCCATCTTGGGCTACCTTCACAAAAGCAATAGTCAGGTCCCTGCTTTTGGGGGTGGAAGGCGTAGTTTGGAAAACTGTATCGACCCCCTTCCGTGCATGCACGCCTCTGTGTGCATGAAGATGTATGTACATGTATAAGATGTATTAAACAAGAGCATCCTTAATGCTGCGTACGCATGAGTGCTGCCGTTGGCTGAGACAACTGTTTTCAATCTACTAACGTAAAAATAAAAGGAAGTGGAGTAGATGAGAAGTTCTTCGGAAGCATTGAGATCATGATCAAGTTTGATGAGGTGTTTCTGATTATCTCTATCTTAGGAATTAACTGACATAAAAACGGTAGCAGAATTAGCATCTTTTTTTTAGCATCTTTCTTGTGTGTCTCTTCTTCTGGATGTCAACAGACCCTTCAAGGCAGCCTGCTATAGATAAAGTAGTTACATTGCAATCACTCTTGTCCCCTTCCAACCAAAATCCCACAAATGGTGCCTTTCAATATCATTTTATAACAAGTCTTCGGAGAGCTAATGCCTTTGTCACAGTGTTTCTACAGACAGAGTTTGCTGCACAAGTAACTGTTCAGAGGAATGAGAAGCAGACAGAAAACAATTACAGGGGCCTCTGACACCAGAGTCAGTTCTACTTTCTTAAAATAGGGCTAAACATCATGTTTGTAATGTCTTGTGTATAGTTTGGCTCTGCATAAAATGCTATAAAATAGGGCCCTTGAGAACATCCATTTTCACATTTTGGTTAACATCACAGATTTTAAAAATCCCAGTTGCACCGAAGCCATGAAATAAAGCTTTCATCTGTAAAGATCTAGTTTCTCTTTGTTATTAAAATAAATGAAGCCATTAAACAAAATATATGCATATAATAGTCAAGTTCATCATTTCGTATCATCAAAATGATAAATATGATTTTTTTTTTTAATTGGAGCAGTCATCTTAGAAAGGTTCATGTACAGAACAAGATCAAGTGTGCCTGGTTGCTCTTTCTTACTTTGTAACTTGTTAGTGGTGACATTTTTTTGTCTTTAGGTACTTTCATTTAGGTCTTTCTAAAAGAAATGTGGAGTTCTGTTCAGAAAGAAGGGGGAGGCAGAGAGGGGGATTTTAAGCTTGGCATTGAAAAGAATAATTGATTATATGTTATTATCCTTGCAAATTATTAATGGCCATCACATCATAAATGTGCTGAAAGCAGCATGCCATCTCAACGCTTTTGCTTCCAGATGCATTGATTGTCTCTTTTATGGTAGTATTTATGGAGGCATCCACATGTGTGTGGTGCTTGATGTGTTCAGACTTCGAAGGAGACCAGGCAAGAGAGGATGGAGAGGATGCTCAGGCTGGGGATGGGGTGGGCACTGCCTTCTTGTAGCTGCCTGTCTTTGCGTTTTTGAAGAGCCCCTTCCAAAAACCCTTCTCCTGGACTTGTCCATCCATAATCCTGTAGAAGACACTCACCGATGGTCTCGCCTTACAAAGATGAGGACATATCCTTCAGGTACCGCAGGCTTTGGACAAGTTTGCCACAGTGAATTGCCTTATCTAAAGTTACACAGTCACAGACAGGTTTGCCATTTCAGGGCCCATGTGCCCCCCAAGCCCCAGGAGGTGCCTCACTCCATGAATATTCCCACTGAAATGCTAAGTTCAGTTCCACCAACCCTCTGTGAAGAAGGATACAGTTTGGTCTTTAGAAGTTTTTGAAGCCAGGCAAAATCAACAGAGAGCTGCAGTGACTTTGGGGGGAAAAGGTTATTTTTTATGGGAGAACCCCCTCAGTCTAAGCAGCTTGCTAAGAGGGGAGAGTCATATCCTGGAGACTGTCCAAGCCTTTTTAATGAGGTTTTTATAAGGACAGAAATCAGTACGTAGTGAACTTGTGGACAAATGCATGTTAATTTAGGGTTGAATCTGAAGATTTGGAGGAGAATTGGGATGTGCTTTTTCCCAGCTCTCGGGAGATCTGAATTGCACTTCTTTTGGTGCACGTCCTTGAGCATATAAATATCATCCTAGGAACTCATGTCTGTTTTATTCTTAAATTCATTAGCATTATCAGCTGGGTTTCTTTGCTAAGCAGGGTAAATAATTAATTAGATCAGTTGTTTTCTTTTGGAGACTTCTTAATTCATCTCTCGGAGTTAAATTTAGCCCAGGCTGGTCAGAAACTCTGTGTTTCTGCACAGGTCTACACCCTGAAGCCAGTCAAAGGGATTTCACACGCTAAATGGGTGTAGATAAATGAATTATTTAGTCAGAAATCAGAATTGCTTAGTTAAGATACTGAGTTAAAATCTGTCTGTATTATTTATATATGCGATCTTACTGAACTTGGGCTATTTTAGCAGAAGGGAACTCATTAGAGCTAAGGAATGAAGGAGGTGATTTATGAGGGACACTCGTTTTAAAGGTAAAAATAATGGAGAGTGAACTTATGGGGATGTAAAAGCTGGGATGGATAAAACAAGAGCACCTGAAATAGCTTGCTGGATGTTGGGAAGTGAAGCCCAGCTCTAGCCCAGGTAAATTGCATTTGAATTTCAACCTCAGATCTGTGTGCACTCCTCTTTGGCAGATGTTGAATTGATAATGCCTGTGTGTTAAAGAATTCTGATTGTTTCTTTTGCCACCTTGCAGCTTATGAAAATGCAAGTAGACCTGCCTAATGAATATTAATAAGAGTAATGGCTGTGTAACATACAAGCCTGTGGCTCTTTGGAGCTCGGATGGGGTTAGTTGGAGGATTGTTGTAGCTGGGAATTTACATGCTTTTTAAGAATAAACTTCCCAAATGCTTTTATATTCTCCTTTAAAAGCTGATGTTTGTTAACAGTGGCATGCTCATGAGTGCATGTTTTTTTTTTTTTCCCTTTCCCTCCCTAGATACATAGTGAGATTAATACTACAGACAAGATGTCCGTGTTTTTTAAAACAAGATAATTTATAAGATAAGGAGAGGAAGAGGCCCCATCTCTTAAATCTAACTTCAGTCTAGGGTTAATTGTATCAATAGCAATAGTTCATTTTATTTTCCTTGTTTATTTTTGCTCTTTGCCACACCCCATTCTCCCAGGCAGCCGTGGCAGTTGTAATGGGGCAGCGAAACGACACTGATGAATTCTGGATCTCCAAACGTCCTGTGAGGCTTTGAAGTACATTTCATGCAGTTAGTGAATAGGGCAGCTCATTTGGCCCATCGATACAGACCTCACACATGACAGTATAGTAGCAGGGAGAAGGCATTGTGGAGTGGCTGGATGAAGGGAAGGCTCTGAGGACCCGACTCTTCAGCCAGAGCCACATGGGCAGATGCTGCCACCTCATTAGAGCTCCCGGTGAAGCCAACCTGGTGTCAGGGTTTGGGAGCGATGTTGGCAACTTCCCTCTGTTTTCCAGATCTGCTGGAGCAATCCTCTCCAGACCGTCATTTACTCACTTGTAAAAATCCCCATTACAAACCTTTCTGCCTGTGTCATGGGTCCCATTTGATCTGCTCTTCTTCTCCCAGATCCCACTCCCAAAGGCTGCTAATTATGCAAAAAGCCAAAATGCCTTTTTTAATAACTTCCTGCTCATTGAGAGCTGCAGGGACAGACTTGAAAAGGAGGACTCGAGTGGTTCAAAACTCAAAAGGCAAATAAAATCAGAGGGATATTTATTTGTTATTAAAAAAACTCCACCTCGTCTCACTAGTAGGGACCTGTGCCTGACTTTTGTGTTGCTGCATGGGGTGTTGTTTTGCAGAGTGGTGGTTTGGGGCATTTCCTGGTGCTTGCAACTGATGCCATCATGAGAGAGGGTTTGTACATGTTCCAGGTCTGGAGATACTCTTGGAGGGTTTCATGAAGACTTTGGTGAGGAGGATTTAATCAAGATTCAGTGATTAAGATGCCTCTGCATCATCATTGCTGCCAAATATGTAATAAGACTTACTATGCATTCACTTTACAAGTAAACTTTTTCTTTCTAGAACTTCTAAACATGAGGAAAGCTCCCAACTTTCAAAAGAGAAACACATCAACACAGCACATTCCCCTTTTGCAAAAGGCCTTTTCTTTCCCTTCCCTTACAAAAAGGCTTTTTTTTTTTTTTTTTTTTTAGCCAATATAAGGAGAGAGGGAAGAGGGGGAGAGTCATTAAAATGCAGTTCTTTCAATTACGTCCCATTATTTGTCATCTTTATTGCTTTTCTATAGTTTTCATTGCACCTTTAATAGTACGCCTGGTCAGAAAAGGTGAGCTGGAATGTGAACACACTTGGCTGCCGCTGCCAGTGCCTACGAGCTGTGCTCGAATCCCCGTCCCTGTAGATTTTAATGTCCCCGCAGACTGCTGGCAGCCTGCTTCCAGCTGTGGCAGGCATGATGCAGTGAATTGCTTTTGAATGTTCTTTACTCAAATAGGCAGTAATTACAAGCTTAAAGAGGTTTAGTGGTCCAGTAAACTACATAATCACCCCTGAATTAGCCTGGGCTCATCAGTTGCAGTCCAGCAACCTCAAGACTGCTGTTTGTATGCAGGCTTTATCACGTAGCAACCTGAGCAGCAGGTGTGGAACAGCAAGAATTCCCCATAAACACAACTGTCTACTGGGGACAATGATCTCTAATGAGATGAGGCTACAGCATCACTGTAATTTAAGTGGGAAAATTAACGCCAGAGAATGCGTGCTACTTCCAAGAGTCTCTGCTTCTTTGGAGAATGGTGGTGTTTTGCTGGCTTGGGGTTTTTTTTCTTTTCCCTCCTCATTTTTTGTTTTTTTCTTCACGGATCTTTAAATGCATCTTTTTTTTATGAAGAACACATTGTGTTTTTGCTTATAAGTTGAGTGGGCTTTATTCTTTTACAAGGATATGTTGTGAATATTTAATGGTGGACGGGGCATCTGTTCAAGGACTTTCCATGCCAACAAAGCAGTGTTGCAAAATTGCAGCTTTATCTTTTCATTTCCTTCCTCAGTGGTGGGTTGTTTGCTTTTTTTTCAAATAGAAATTTTTTGTATGTAAAACCCCCCTCATCTTGTCGTTGAAGATTGGCACCTTGACTTGGTGGTTGCCTTGAATTCTCATTGCGTGACTGGTTGGTCCCTCCATGAAAATAGGTGGCTGAGCTCATGGCAGGAGGCTTCCCAAATTACTTGGTGGCTGCTCCCAAGGGTGCTGTCACCTCAGGAAACCTGCCTAAAGCTCCTGCTCCATCCTAAAGCTTGCAGTTGATATTAAGGACCTGACTGAATACAGCAACCCTCTATTACCCTGGTTCCTCCAGTGTGTAAGGTAGGGAAGGTAGGCATAGGGGGTCATTTTTATCCTTCACTTACAGAGGGAGCGGCTGATGTACTGAAGGCAGTCTGAGAAAGAGAGCAAAAAGCATAAATAAAAGCTTTTGACTTACCTCTGTGGGATTACAACCACCAGCCCTGGCATTTCCCAGGGATTGCAGTTATTTCCGAGCCCACCTGTTTAGAAAGTCATTTGAGGTAGATAAGGACAGTGACTTATTGCTGAGAAAAGGCTTCTGGTTAGGGGATATTTACCTGAGCTAATCTGTTTTAGGCTGGCTCTAAAAACAACAGCAGCACTTTTACAGAGTTATTAGGTAGTCAGGATTTCCTTTAGCATGCCAGGGATGGGCACATTTTTAACTCTTTCCCAAAAGCCACTCACCTAGGAAAGGCTGGGGTTCACCTTCCTACCTTACCACGACCACCTGATAAAGATGCTGGCTTAACTGGAAAGAGTTTCAGTGATGTGAATTTTAACTCTAACATGTTTGTAAGTTGGATGATGCATTTCCTTGGTTTCTTTGGTGTCACTTGGATGTAATGTTTCCTTGGCTTTGGCTGTGTGCTGTGCTGAAGAGAGTTTTGCTGATCATTTGGATGCAATTTTTTTTTTAATTACCCTGTCCTTGGTTATTTTTAGACTATAGTAGAGGGGAAAAAAAATTTAAAAAAATAAAAACAGGGCAGAGTATGGGAAAGCACACGGCCTGTGTCACATTAGCACAAATAATCTTGGTGCTAGAGCAAAAAATCACTTCTTAAGTGTATTAAGAGAAGCTAATGTATGTGTGCAAGCACTGTGTGTGTGTTTCTGCATGCACATACATACAGGCACTAAAGGAATGTTTAACATGGGAAAAGCTCTACTCAGTTACCCGGGTATGGCGTGGGAGTGTCTGCATAGACTCAGCTTAAACTGAAAACTGGTAGGAGCCAGAGTAAGCTCCAAACAGTGAGGTCTATCAGTGTGTCTCCAAAAGGAAATAGCAGAAGCACCATTGCTTGGACTACCTAAAGCTCAACTGGAAAAGGCAGTGGGTAATAATATATGGTATGGAAGGAATAATATTGTAGAAGCCAGGGGATGGATTAGACGACTTAAAAGGTTTTTCCATTTTCTGACTTCTGTAATATCCTGTGCAAGGGATGATCTGAACTTTTTTTCCTTAATGAGTGCACGCATTATGAGTAATTTGATGGGGCCACCAGAGAAGTATTGGCAGTGCATCCCAAGCCATACCATGTCTCTCCATCAGCCTTGGAAAGGATATTTATGTTAGTGAGTGCCAAAACATGTTCACAGACAGCTCTTGCAAGAAAATTATTTACAAAAGGGCAAATGGGAAAAAGAGAGAAGCACAGAGCATTTTTTTCCCCGGCATAACTTCTTCATTAAAAAATGTCACTGTTGCCAGTACCTCTTTCCCCCCTTGTAACCCTCCACAAGTAAAACATCTCTTCTTACCCCCCTGCCTGCAAAACCAACCCAACCCCTGTTTAATCAGGTTGTGCTGTGAACACATGTTCAGATGTTAAAATTTTGGGGGTATTGCCTCTGTAACTTATGCCCTGTGTTTGCCTTGGGAGAGTCAGATTCTGCCTCCTTTCCTCACCTTTTATTTTTTGGCAGAGTTGTCAAAGCAGCCTACAAAACCTTTTGTAAGGGCAGCAATGGGCAGTGTCTTAGAGCCCCATTACATAGGAATGGGCTGATGCAGAAGTCAAGCAGCAGCATATTGCCTCACTGAAGCGATAAAGGGATGCAGCATCTTGTCACGTTGCATATTTTGATGCATTTTTAACTTTACAAGACTGAGTATGCCTGTTGATTTTGTGTACACAGTTTGCAGTTCAATAACTCTAGCAGCACCAGGATTTATTAACAGTAATGCTATGAAAAAAATCTTACTGCAGGGATATTAAACTATTATAATAAGTTGAGGAAATATTTTCTTTTGAAAGAGGAAAAGGCTGGCTTTGTCTGCAGCATGACCATGTCATATGGACTGCGTTTTCTTGCTGCGCTGAAAAAGCAACGAGGAGTTTTAAATGCCAAAGCCAGCTCACACTTCAACAGCATTATCAGGCTGACTCACTGCTCTCAGCCAAGGAAAAGACTGTGCAAACTTTGCACAGGCTTTTTTCCTCCCAGCCTCATAGATGCGTTTCTAATAAAACAACTTCCTTCTTGGTGTTTAGTATTTCCTCCAACGTGCAAGCCAGTCCCATGGGATAAACAGGATCAAGTTTTCAGCTTCTGAATTTTTTCTTTTCCCGCCTCCCTAGCAGGTCACCTCAACTTGGCAACTTTTTACGGCCTCGCCTGAATATAAAGCAGGTTGCAGGAATGGTCTATAAACTGATTCATGCAGCCTGCAAAATAGGCAAGAGGACTCAACGTATTCTATTTATTTCTCCCTCTAAATACACCAGTGGCCGATGAAGAAAGCAGGTTGCAATCTTATGACTTTACGGATAGCGATCCAACCATTTTCTGGCTACTTTGCAAATGCAGGAACCCCCGTTATTCTTTCAGAGGCCAGCATGTGTGAGGATCCAGGACTAGACTGCTATAAATTCAAGCTCTGTTCTTAGACTACACCATGCACTGCTTTTGTAATGCAAATGGCAGGCACAAAGTGTCCCTTTGATAATGTGCAGTCAGGAGACAAAAAAAGCATTCACTGCAACAGTAAAACTAATTCATAAAGCTGAGAGACAATAGGAAAGCATTATGGATATTTAAAAAAAAAAATAATTCTCGTAGATCAACTTGATCACTAATGTAAACAGTTCAAATGCAAACCAAGAGGAGGTAGGGGAAGGAGAGAGACCCAAACGGCTGTGCTGCTGCTTTAGCTAATCCTCGAAAAGTTTGGGTAAAGCAAGGATTTAGAATTCGGCATAAAAAACAAGGTGCGATTTGTCACTGGAGGACTGAACCTGGGGCTTTATTCTGGTTACTGAGTTAGGTGTGGGCTGGGTTGCTCTTCCAAAACAAGAAAATCATAGTGGGTTTTTTTTATTTTTATTTTGAGGTTAGAAAACAGTTAATAGACCCTCCTGAGGGCATACATTTTGGGGAGGTAGTTTCTCTCTATCACCTACCAGAGTTTAGCTCAAGGTCATCTCGTCTTGGTGCATTATGCTGAGCTCTGGAGGAGGTGAAGGGCTGGAGGAAGGGGATAAAAGGACTTCCGAAATGTTTCTCCCGGCATGGTCAGCCAAGCAGCAGCGCTACTGTGATAAGGGTGATGCTGGACGGTTGCCACAACATCCTTACAATGTAATGTGCAACCTTTTGCTTGGAGATTGCTCCTGCTACTGTGCTGTGGTAGGGCTGGTTGGCAGTGTTGGTGTTGAGGCGGTTCAGTGGCACGAGGAATTAGTAGTCGGGGGGTGAGAAGGGGTGGTTTTGCCCCCCATTATCTCAGCAGTAAACTCTGGGCAGGATTATTTTAATATTTTTCTGCCACCATTACCATGTGCCACTACGGCAGGCAAGGCAGAGAGGGAGGATGGAGGGAGTGTTATTGATACCAGGTTACAGATAAGATAAAGTCTATCTCTGTCCTGGCATCCAGCATTTGCAGCCTGGAATGGAAGATTTGAGGAAAGGAGTACATTTGGGAGAGGGGTATCATTAAGAGACAAACTTGAACGCTTTCCATTTCTATCTATTAGAGACTTTACTCACCGGGCTGTAGTCAAAGGTGGTAAAAAAAAAAAAAAAAAAAAAAGTCTTATTGTTTGTTTTGCTAAAAATGATCTGGGCTGCATTAAAAAGGGCCTTTTATTAAGACTGCTGCTCTCTCTATACCATTCATAAAACAGTGACAAGAGAATATGATGGAAAGTTACATTTTTCTCTCTGTCATTTTGATTTCTTTGTTACTGCTAAAACGACTGCTCTGACTCATATTTTGCATAGTTATTTTTACATTTTCAAATGTTCCTTAACTGTTCATATTACCCTGGGCAAATCCCCTAGGGATAATTTTCATTTGCATGCAGACTTTGATGGTGTTATTAAGCAATCACTTTCTGTACTAAGTCATTATTAAAAGTAATACCACAGAGCCTCAAAAACACATTAATGGTGCCAAACAATCCACATTTCAGCGCTAGATTTATGGGAAGGGAAAAGCACTAGGTCTCATACTGTTCAGTGGATGCTGCTCTGTAGTGCTGTAGCAGCAGCAGGCATGATCAGAAAATACCAGAGCCAGATTCAGAGCCCTTATCTGTTGTCAGCCTTACTCTTTCAGATGCCTCTTTTTTTTTTTTTTTTTTTTTAACCTGCCTGCTTCCTACTTTTTTTTCCCCTTGGATTTGCCCTTTTCCTCTGGCCTTGGCAAGAAAGCCTGTCTGCAGTCTTCCAGTATACACAAGCTGGGCTGGTTCTGGGAAGGAGGGTCAACCTTGCCATCTGTAATCACTGTTTTATGGCTTTCACTCGAGGTGTTAATGCAGATCAAATGGAAAACACTCCAGCAAGAGCGTTACAGCTTCTTGTGCTGCCCTGCATACGGTCCCAATCGTTAATTCTGATTATAAGACCTAAAGGTAATTCTGTTTGCTCTCCTAATGCATTGCAGCTCTCCTGGTGGTCCGGCATCGCTTTTCTCCAATTCCCATCTTGATCAATTGTTTGCAAATAATTAAGCTTTTAAGAGATAATGGTAGGAGCTAATGTACACAACAAAGTAAGGGTCTCAAGTCACTGTTTATTGAACAGTGGTACAATTTGCTTTGATATCCCAAAGTGATCCAGAGTGATAGGTAGACTTGCCAACTGGAGTCAGTGTTTTCTTTTTAGACACACACTTCCATATATATTTATATATGTATATATTTATATGATTCATAGAATCATAGAATATCTCAAGTTGGAAAGGACCCATAAGGATCATGAAGTCCAGCTCCATGTTTCTCACAGGACTACCTAAGACTAAAGATTTGACTTAAGAGAGAGATATTTTTCATATATATATATTTATATAAATTTTATACATATACACACTAATATACATATATATGTAAATATATATACACATATCTCTCTGAATGTGTCTTTATCCCTTTAAACAATCATTAGAAAGCTTCTGGAAGACACCTGTCATTATTACACGGGTGAAATAAAGACCAACATCAACAGCTTCGACTGAATTTCTGATTTCTTTATAAAATGGCAGTTCTCAGGGTTTCCCTCTTTCTCTCTGTTGCAATGTGATGTCTGCCTTTGCCTGTAGCACAGGCCTGCCTAGCCCTGTGGGTGGGAATGCAACAAGGCTTTGAATGTTTTTATAGCAACCTAGCCTGTGGCATGCTGATTCTTTGTCAAGTCATTTTTATTTTTTTTTTTTAGCCTACAAAGGAACAACTCATACGAGCCACAGAAAGCTTATACAATAAGGATGCCCAGCATTTAGGGTTATTTTAAACCACACCAAATCATAGTTAAAAAGCCTGCTGCATTGTGAACCTTTATCTTAGAGGGATTAGCTACATGAAGTCCCAGTCTGTCATGTGATTATAGCAATGATAGATTTATCAAAATTAAAAGTTTATGCTGTGCTAAGATATATTAAAAAAAAAAATATCAGATGACCTTAAACATACCACAATTTGAGGAATTTGGGGTTTGGGACTTTTAAAGCAATTATTTTTACAGTGACTGTATTATTCTGATGGCTAATTTTATCCAGTCTTGTCTATTTGGAAAAAAGTCCAGAACAATTGAAAATTGCTTAATGGAGACAGAGTTCTCAATTCCAATAGCTAGAGGCAGTCTAGTAATTATTGCTTGCTGCATGAAATTAGACACAGTTTGTTCAATTACTTAAAATTAGATCACATGTAAGGTGGCAAAGTGAAATAAGAAAAAAAAGAATAACTTTGTCCTCGCTTGATAGCAGAGTAATGAAATGGGAAGTAAGCTGTAAAGATGAAAATGTTACAAATCATCTCTGTAAGGATTTTTTTTTTAAGAGAACAGAAATGTTATGTTCAGATAGATGGACATAAGTCAAGTAGAACTGTTCGTTGTGGATGAACGTGTATACAAGACGAATGATAAAATTAATGCCATATTTTTGCATGTGTAAAATGCAAATTACCCAGAAAAAAAGAAGCAAAATCCCCTTCCCCGTGTCCTCCAGTTTGCTGTTCTGGAGCTGTTTCACGTACATGCAGAAAATACAGAGGGTAGTTTATAGGTGTGCAGGTTATCTGTGGGCTTGCTGTCAGGAAAACAGTATTTTTAAAAGAATGGGAAATTCCCCACAATTTTGGCTTGAAAAAAATGCCCATGTCCATGGCAGCAGGCTTTGAAATGGACACACTGGGCAAAGGGAAGTTGCCAGAGTTACAATGAAAATTCCTGTTTGGTAAAGCGAGGTGCTGCAGGCATGTAACACAGCCATTAGGTGTCAGATTATGCTGTTTACAGGAATATATAAAATCTTCTAAATAGTTACGATAGCAATAATATTGTGGAATTTTATGAGGTTTTAAATTCTTACACTTTACAAGGTTTCAGTTTACATCTCGTGTAATATGCCAATGAATACATCCAAAGAATATGGGGGTGTTTGGGGGGGAAAAGAAAGTGATGCATGTATAACAGCAAATACTTTGTGACAACCAACTGCTAAATGGGATGTTGGGATAGGTCTAACCAGTTATATCAAATCACCTTTATTGAAATTTTATTAAGTACTTGCAGCAGACCAGGTCTGAATCCAATATGTACTGAGACTTGGGTGTCTGGGTTAGGAGCTGATCCAGATCCTCAATACAGGTTTTTTTTTTCTGGGAATTGTTACATTTTCAATATTTGGCCGTTTTCTTTTGGGACAGTGACATTTTTTACATGGAGGGAAAGGACATAAATGATATTTCTAAATTCCAAAATTGAATGTGGTTTTTGCTGTTGATTTATTAAGCAATCTGTATTCATGCAGAAGTGAATTTTCTGAGAAAGCAATCAAGTTCTCACAAGAAACTTAACTTATGATTGAATTTTAACATTATCTTCAATTAAACCAGTATTTATTTTCTGTCTCTTAGGATTAGTGCAGCACAGCTATGTTAATGTCAGGCAAAAATGTGCTGATTGTTGACCTTGCGTTGGCCTGTGTTCAAAACCCAGGCGTTTGTTTATGTTCAGGATGCTGATCTTATTTGCAAATTATTTTGGGGCACTGGCAAGATTTGTCTTCACTATCTCAGAAAACATCAGCGTGTTTTAGTTTTACAGAGAAGAACTTTATCACATTCTTTATTGTTCTTTGAAATACAAAAAAAAAAAAAAAAGAAGGTGATTTGACTAATCAGTCATTCGAGACAAGTGCAAAAACTGTCAGCTAATGCAACAAATATCCTTCTTGAGTATCAAGGTACTGCCAGTATCCTAAGCAGTTATTTCTCCACTTCACTAATCTTTATAATTGGCTTGTCTTTTACTGCCATTAATTAAGTGATGTAGTAGCCCATTAATAATTATAAAAGAGTGACACACCTCAGCATTTTCACCTTTCAATAATAGATGTCACGCTTCTGTTGTTTTTTTTCTAATTTAAAATAAAAAGTAGGCCAAAAAAAGTGCATTGTTTTAAATGTATATATTTATTTTGGTGTCTTATAGCACCCTTACCCTTCAGAAGAACAGAAAAAGCAGTTGGCACAAGACACAGGGCTCACTATACTTCAGGTGAACAATTGGTAAGTAATTTTCCTTAGTGTTTCTATACGGCCGCTGGCACCCTCCGACTAACGCTTTGCAGTTTTGAGGACACACCTTGCCCTTGTCTGCTCCCCACACCCCACCACCACCCCCTCCCAGCAGTTTATTGATGCAAAAAGGATATAGCTGGGTGAGTGGTTTCAGTGATGGGAACTAGGAGGTTTGCCACTGCAGAAAACAAGCCGTATTTGTTTTCCCATTGATTGAGCAGATTTCAGTGTATTCACATTTAGATACCAGTCTTCCTTCTGGCTGAGGATGTGTCTGCTTCAATAGGAAGCCACATGCATCTTTAGAACTTTGGTCTTGGAAGAGGTTGAGATGTTGGGTGAAAAAAAGGGGCAATTGGCCCCATTTCTGCAGAGCGTATTGTTATTTTGGGAGGTTGTCATACTTTTAAAAATGTTGTTAGTGGGGTTTTTCTTTTGACTGATATCCTTCTATCTCTTTACCGGTTTGTTTTAGAAGTCCAGTTTTTGAAAGCTTGACTAAACTTTGAGGACAACCTGTCTCTTTGCTGCTAAAGTATGGTGTGGAGCAATTTTATTTATTCCAGCTAAGGGTTGCTGGAGCCCCTGATCTGTTGTAGTAGCAATTTGTTTGAAGGAAATTAGGATCCATTGGGACCCATGCTATGTCTGAAATGGATTTTGGGTTGCTGACTGTACAGGAGGCAGTGAAAATTACTTGTGATTTTGAAAATTACTTTTGATTTAAGTATAAAAACACAACAGCAAACCCTTAAAAAAAAGTTTGATTTATTACCTTTGTTACTGCATCAAAATGCAGGTTGCTGCCACTATTACAGAGCAAGTGTTGTATTTGAAGTGTATTGCAATCTAATACCTTGTAAAACTAAGTGTATCTAATTAATTGTCCTAATATTTTTAGATTAGTGTTTATGATGGGAAACCTTATCCTCTTTGAAGTAATACCCAGAAAATGGCCAAGGCAAACAGCGAGCCTGCTGGGGAAAAGGGAGGGAGGAATGCCAGTTTGAAGACAAAAGTATTTTTTTCCGTTCAATAAGTGTCAGAGATTAATATTACTGAAGCTCTGATTACATGGCCTAATCCATTTTAGTGAATAAATTTGGTCTTGATGTCCATTGCACCTACATTAACAAACCCTTCTCTCTTAGAGAGAGTAGGAGCCTATGGGAGAGATTTCAGATATATTAAACCCCATTACAGAAAATGTAATTTCTGTCAATATAATCCCATGTATTCTTCAATTTAGTACTTTAGAGATAACAAGCTACTTACAATATATTTGCCTTTGGAGGATTAATTTACAAAGTGCACTATCTGGGAGACACAGGCAGGCTCACATAAGCATAGCTTGTAAGGGTTATCAATTTCTGTGACCCCCACAGCAGCCCTGGGAGATCAATTTTTTGAAGCCCTTTAAGACACTGAATAGAGGAAAATACTGAATACTTAGTGTATGTGAAGTATGATTCCAAGATACTTACTTTAGAGAGGAGGAATAAAAGGCACTAAACATAAAATATGTAACCCACAGTATTTTGGCTCAGCCAGAGAAAATTAGTGTTTGCTTCAGCTTTATGACCTCCAACCTTCATACAGGCAATACCCTAATTTATATGGATGTCCTTGAGTTTAAGAGTAGGCGCTTTGGCCAGTTGAGAAGCTGTGTATGTTCGTTGGGGGTCTTATGGAGGAATGGGTGAAACGAGTGTGTGCTGCTTTGGAGGGGTCTGGCAGCATAGGATTCATCAAGGGCAACTATGTCAGTTCAGGATGGGCCATCAAAGAAATTCTTCAAGATGATGGACATGGGATGTTTTGAACTAAAGCTGGTGGAATTTCTCCCAACTGACTTTCCAGGGTGTTTTTCAGTACCAATCTTGTCTCAGATTTGAGGACTTTTTACTTTGGCTTTGTGTCAGATGTGTTTTTATAAGTTCCTTAAGTGCAAGGGGAAAAAAAAAAAAGTAGGTCAAAATACATTATAACTGAAGTCTTGCGCATGTAGGGCAGGCTTCCTCTGCTTGAGCTAGTTTGGAAATTCTGCAGTGGTGTTACAATTGTATAAATTATTGAGACAATTCCCCTTCCCTCCCTAGCCCCACAAAGATTTAACACTGTAGAGACAGTCGGGGCTTTCTTAAATCACAGGTGGTGGGCAGAGATGCCAAAATATGGTAATTCAGCCCCTGCTTTTTAAATGGATGCTGAGAAACGAGGAGGCTGTGAGGTCGTGGCTGAGTGTTCAGGTTGCACACACACACAGACACAGGTGCATCCTCAGGAAATGTCCAGCCATGGAGTGATCAATGAGCTACTCATCCCCTCCCAAATCCTGGGGGCTATGGGACAACACTCTCCCAGCCTTTTGCCTAATCTCTTTTCTTCTAAAGAAGTACGCAGGAGAAGAAACTCTTCTTGCCTAAATTGTTTGCTGCAGGGAAGGGTTAACGTATCGTTTCTGGTTAGCTTTGCCTTTCTTTAGCGGACTCATAAGTCATTCAGCCACAACTTGCAAAAAATTTTGCCTTCTTCCTTAGATTTTTCCAAACTTGTTAACACACATGTACATTTTTGTATTAATGATGAGTCATTGTAAATCACTGTTGCAGAGATTAAATAAAATGCTGAAGGGCAGGCTGGGTGCAGATCAGTCATAAATTATTGGCAGCAACACAGCATGTGGGAATACATGAAATGTGCATGAAAAACATAAACTCATGTCTGGTAGCATGGTCGTTAGCCCAGACTGGGAATGCTGGATTTTCTGGGTGGAATTAGAAGTTTGCCACAGAGCAGTCATTGAAGAGAGCATTTGTTTTCTTCAGATTGAAAGCATTTGAACAATTTTTTTTTTGTCATATTTTGAATGCCTTTACAGTATGTGCTAGTTGCATACTTCAGTTCTCTGCTGTAATGAAAAAAATGGCGCTTTTCACATATGGTCTGCCCGGTGTTCAGGCTCCCTGGGTTGATGCACACAACTCCTATTGATGGTGGAGGAGTCACAGGAATGGGGTGATGATGTGAGATGTGCCAGAAAAATGCATCAGTGGTAGGGCACATGTCTTTAAAAATACCACAGTTTTAACTTGACCCTTTTCCTTGACTGGTTTTATTTTTTTAAAGTAATGAAATAATACATGCAGAGGATTTTTCCCTTTTTATTTCTTCACACATGATGATTTTGCTTGTTAATCACCAGCATTTCCTTTCAGAACTATCTTTTTTGCCGCAGTCAAATGTTTCTGTCACGAGAAGAGGGAGCCCTTACCCTGTTGCAACAAAAAAATAATCTATGGCAGGTAGGAAGGTAGCAGAGTTCAAGATGCCTAAATGAACCCTTCAGCTCTCTGTCTTGTTAGTCATTTAACCCTGCAGCAGTTCAGGGTTCAAAGCATGGTAATGTGAATGAGAAGGGGCACTTGTATGATCTTGACAGCGTTGCATATATGGACAGGGAAGGGACCTGACCAAGTACAGGTTAATAAGGTGCTTTTCCCCGGTGATAAAAACTGGGATTGAAATATCCAGGAGGTGTGATCCAATCACTTCTTACCTCAGTTGAGAGCCAGCCAGGCTATATTGAACAATCTATACGGTTTTCTTGTT
Organism: Athene noctua; assembly: GCF_965140245.1. Taxonomy (NCBI): domain Eukaryota; kingdom Metazoa; phylum Chordata; class Aves; order Strigiformes; family Strigidae; genus Athene; species Athene noctua. The sequence continues at coordinate 127,255,214 of NC_134037.1, read as the reverse complement.
TACTACATCCCAGCTGAATCTCTTCCTGTTAAGAACTAATGGTAAATAATTACTGGTGGTACTCTATGGAGAAGAGAGAGCAGTTCTCGTCAAGGGCTGAATTAGGTGTCGGATGCTTGTTTATGTTTTAGGGAAGTCTACGTATGCACAGATAAACATATATTTGTAGAATACTGTGGCTATCTAACCTCTCTATATGTGCATGTGTGTATGTGACTAACTCTCTAAATGGAGTACAACTGCATTAAAATGATCTTACAAAAAATGATTCAGTTTGAAAATTCAAATCCTTAAAACTCTAGGTTTTTATTGGGTGTTTCCATTCTGCTTTTTCCAAAATACTCTTGTGCTATCTAGGGCACAGATGAGACAATGATGGAGCAGCTAGTCAATATTTTATCTTACCCTCATTCTTCAGTGCTTCGTTTGTTGAGCTGTATTCAAACCGTGCTTGAAGATGGAATTAAAAATTACTGCTGGACTTTCATATAGTGCTTACTGCTGTAATACCCAAGTCCTCCCCTGACCTCCATTTGCCTATATATGCATACAGTTGTGAGTCTACATGATTTTTTTACAGTTCCCCTGCAAAGAGAGAGAATAGTGTTGTCCTGGTTCACAGGTGAAGTGAGACTCAGGGAGGTTCAGGTCCAGCACAGCCACCTGTCTTGGGTTGGTCTGGGACTGTGAGATGACTCAAAATGACAGCAAGTTATCCACATTTAAGGTTCAACCACTGCAACTTGGAGTTTCAGTGTAAACTCCAAATTTTAAATGCCTCAGTGTCTTACATTTCCAACCTCCAATGTTGGGTATGGAGAGATGCAATAAATCAGTAACTGCTGATGAAAAGTTTGAGTTTGATGATTTACTTTGGGTTTGATGATTTACTCGGTAGCACCTGGGAAGTCCAAGGCAGTACCAGAGCTGAGTGCACTTCCCCAGTGCAGCATTCAGCTTCTTCAGCCAGGACTGTTTTGCTTTTCTTGCTGTTTTGTTCAACTTCGACAAAGTTTATTTCCTGTAGAAATCAATTTTTCTACATTAGAGTGCCCTGACTTGTTCTTATAACAAACATAATCGTCATTGGGGTGGTTGAGGCATTGGGCCCTATCAAAAATTGTACTGTGAGCTGGTAACTGAAATGTTCACATACAAAGTAGGTTAAAGAATAAGGTGCAAGCAGCTCTACTAATGTGGTTTCCTAACTCTTGAGTTCTTGATTTTATGACCTTGGCTTCTTTAAATGTCAATTTTGTGTATAATTTCCTAGACTTGCAAAAAAACCAACAAACCCCAACCAAACACACTGGGAAAAATTATCAAATAATGTAAATGTCCCTAATCTCACTCTTGGAGACAGCTGAGTTACTTTTGCTGAAACTTTGTAAGGAATAAATTTTAAAAAGGCTCCAAGACCAGCCTGAAGATGAGCTTGAAAAATCTGAGATAGGTTTGCAATAGGAAGACCAGACCACCTTACTATATGTAGCACAGCCAGCTCAGGGCATAGACACCCAGAAATACTTTATTACTCTTTTAGCCCCATCATAACTCCCCTCCAGCAGGAAATTTTCTCCTGCCTCTGTTTGTTTGTTTGCTTGTGGGTAAGCATAGTGGTAGAGCTTTGCTGTGGTAGTCACGTGGGGCAAGGGATAAAGCGCTTTGCCCTGGCATGGGCAGGCAGGGTAGTATGATGGGGACGGGACGATTTTACACTTCCGGGGGAGATCGCTCCCCAGCACCCAGCGATGAATGGGGAGCACCACTGCGAGGGGTGTCCTTTCCATCTGCTTGCTGGTCATGCCCAGCCTGGCTTGCAGATGGTGGGGTTACGGATGGAGCAGATGGGGCAGGTGGGGACGATGCAGATTGGGACATGCAGATTGGGGGCATGGGGGAAGATGCTGATGGGGCAGATGGGAGATGCAGATGGAGGGATGCAGATGGGGGGATGCTGATGGGGTGGATGGGGGAGATGCAGATGAGGACAGATGCTGATGGGGCAGATGGAGGGATGCAGATAGGGCAGATGGGGGGATGCTGATGGGGCAGATGCAGAAAGCCCCTGCCCGCCCCTCCAGAGAGTTGCAGGGATGTCTGTGTGTTTCTCCATCCTGCTGCCTTTTGGAAAACAGTCCCAGGCCACTGTCTTCCCACTGTGTTTTTTGTATCATAGCATGCCTGGGGTTTGGTGATTCCCATGTCAGCCCCTGGGAGGGGATGGAAAGGCTCATGCACAGGACTGGGTGTTTAGTGTAGACATCATCTTCACTCAGTTCCTTCGCTGAGGGCGATAGTCACCCCGAGCAAAAGGCCAGCACATGACCAGTGCACCACTTTAGTCCCACTTAAGCACTATTTTTAGGGTGTAAGTGGGGGAGGAGGCCGGCAGGGAGGGAGTATAGCAAAAGCAGGTGCTGGTCCTGTACGCAGGGGTGGTTTTTCAACCCTGCTCCCTGTCAAATCACAGGCTACAATAAATAGGCAAAATACTGTTTGCCACTTTGCAGAGCATATTGTATGCAGGGATTTTTAATCCTAGGCAAGTAAAATATCTGCTTGTTTTCAGATGTATCTATTACTGCTTTTGTTGAAGTAAACAGATTAAACGAGAAAAGGTCAAGATGCAATTTGAATCTGTGTAAGAACATAACAAATACTTTTCTCAGTAATCAGATACAGTAAATACAAGTACTTATTTACTTGTAAATGTTAAAACATTCACAAATTATCCTCTCAACTTCAGCAATATGAATTTAACCCTCAGATTTTGGAAACTATTTACTTTTGTTCTCTGTGTTTCAAGAATATGTATACAGAAGTTATTTAAACACTGTTTTGTTAATGGGAATACATGTGAAAGCAGGAAAAAAATAGAAATAAGAAAGACTATATGTTTAAGAAATATGTATTGTTTGTTATTCCAGTGTAAAATAAGACAGTAGGTGTTTGCAACGTGACAATCATTCCCACCCCCCACAAAAAAAAAAAAAACAACAAACAACAAAAAAAACGACAAACAAACCAAAACAACTGCAAAGCCACAAGAAAACTATTTAAAAAAGGATCTCGCTGGGTGAATTGTTATACCATTTGAGCAATTCAGAATATGTGTGGTAAATTAGCTGATCTAAATGTACCATGTGCTGGGCTTTTCAAGCAGATTTTTACATTTATGTTTTCACTAAGTCTTAGCTAATTGTTATGCCTTTCACCTTGAATGCCAATTGTAATAATAATATTACATCTGTAGTCTATTTCTCTGTTCTTAAATTACAGCAATCAGGAATACTCACTAGGTAAAATCCTGTATAGTTACTCATAAGAAAATATTGAAATCAGACGAAAAAATGTTTAGCTTGCATATTGCCTTAGACAGCCCTGGAGAGCTGCCAGGCAGCCAAGGTATTATTAGAAAAGCTGAGCAAATAGCTTACAGGGGGAAGAATTGTGAATTTAGAGCCATCAGGTACCGTTGTATCACTGGATTTTAGGCTGGTATTTTTTTTAGTTCAGTAAAGCCATTTAAAAATACAGCGCAGTGGTTTAAACATGCAGGGTTTGTTTTTTAGCGCACGGGTTTAAGGAGTAGCGATACAGTTTTGGCACAAAACACGGGTATTTTTCCAAAGAGGGCAGATACTTGGAGGAGGTGGATAAAGAGGTTTTTTTGGGAAATGCTCCCCTTGGCCTCTGGGACTTCAGGTGGAGCACAGGAAGAGCTTTCGCCCTGGAGAGCTGATAGACCCTGGATTTCTTGCTAAATTGTGTGTTGGCAGTCTCCACCCCCCCCAAACTACCTCAAAACAGGGGTCACTGTCCAGGAGCACCAGGGCAGGATGTTTCCCCTAACCATTGCTCTGACATCCCTTGGACTCAGCCTGAGGAAAACCAGCCAAGGAAACACCATTTCTTTCAAGAGCAAACGTGGAATTATTTTGCACGAACTAACAGACTAATTAGTGGCGCCCTGAGCATTGTGTAAATAAAATAACTGGTGTTATTTTATTCACATAGATGCTTTTTTGAAAGGGCGAAAGGTCAGTTCCCACTGCAGAGCATTGCATGCTCCAAACAGGGTTTACCTGCCAATGGTCTTGACTAACAAAAGGCGCTTGGCACTTGAGAAATTAATACACAGTCCCAAAACCCCCTGTTTTCCCTTGGTCCTTCCATCCTCTTCTGGGGTGGTTTCGTACCCGTCAAGCTTTTTTTAGTTAGTGCATTAATATTCTGTGATGAATGCACCGTGAGGTGTCAGGAAAATAAGATGAAACAGCACTGTGCAAACATTCACCACTTGCTCTTTTCTCCACTCCTGTCCTAGCTTTGCTCTGCAGGATCAAGGTAGGGGTCAGAAGGCTTTGTTTGCTACTTTTTATTTTAAAAGTCTGAGATTCAAGTGTGCAGTGTCTCAAAACAAGAGTTTGGCTTAAAGAAAAAAACATCCAGGACACTATTGTGTTGTGGAAATGCTGTGTTGCAAGTAAGGGGAGGGTTCCACATCATCTTCTGTAAATACAGTTCTCAGAGTTTGGTTTCTTTTTAGTGCAAGAGATGCTTCCAACAGGAAAAATACCTATAAAAAATAAAATAAAAATTATATACCCCAAATATATTAAAAAAAAAAAAAAGAGAGAGAGAGAGAGAAGGGGAGAGTAATGGTTTGTCATTGCTTTGCAAGTCAGGTTTTGGTCTATTCTTGTCATAGCTATCTGAAGTGTGTTTACATATAGTTTGCCTTTCTGGTATTTTGTGCTTGCACAGACCTGATCTCCACCTATTTTGTGTCAACAGTTGCTGAGGTTGGTGTAGAGCAACTTTAACCATTGCAAACTGAAGCACCAACACATGGAGAATGGTGCCCTCAGAGACCCTCTCTCGCACTTACATCAGGCGCTTGCTCTGGGCTGCACCTACATAAAAAGTCAGCCTGAAATATTAAAAATGGGGCAAATGTTGTCTCCTTCTTGGCTAAACCAATTTTCTCCTCTCAAAAATGAAACACAGCCAGAGGCACAGGGCGAGGACGTGCTTTTGAGGGCGTGTGTTTTGCCCTGCCTGCCCTGAAATGATTTCGGTGTAAATGATGTATGGCTGGCTATATCAGCGCTAGTTCTAACGAGGCTTCTGCCTTTTATTTTACTTTTAAAACAAAAAAGAAACAGCAGCAGATGCTGCTGAAAAAATATTACTTCCGCATTCTACAACGAAATCTAGGTCATGTAACAGTTTCACGGGTTATTTTTTTTTTTTTTCCCTGCTCAGGTGCTGTAGTCCTTGTGGCTTTCTTTGGCTAATGATAAAGTGGAATAGCTCCTTTTTAATTCAGATTTATCCTAGAGATGTCTGACTTCTCACCTGGTTTGTAAAGGTGGTTCATACCATCTAGGGCCTGATCCCTAAGCTTTCTGTGTCCCATGGCCTCACAAATTATTTTTATCTTTGACATTATTCTGACCTCCCTGTGTGTGTTTTGTTTGCCTTGTTTTCTGAGGATGTCTTTTCTCCTGCCCTGAATAAATGCCGTCAGGAGTAGGATTATAAGCAAAATGAATTACTTAATGGGAAATTATGTTTAGATAAAGTAGATTACAAAGTAGGTTATTAGTAGTGGTTAGAAAACAATGTTTTGAAGTAGGATGTCTTGGGGGGGAGTTTGTCCAGAAGTGCGGGGTTGTTTTTCAGGTTGGCTGTGACTCAGAGTTGTATCCTTTGTGGCTTCTGGAAAAAAAAAAAAAAAAAAGGAGAAAAAAATTCAAACCAGTTTTGCAGGTGCCCACATCACATGAAATACACTAACATGCTTGTGTCTGTTGTCTCAGTAGCGGTGGGGAGAATCTAACCACAGGAATCACAACTTCCCTCATCTGCCCTGAGCTGATGTCTTGGTGTGTAGACCACAGTGAGGTCAAAGAGTATTTCATGTGTGAATCACGTGTCCCATTTAGGGCTTCATTATGTCTTCTCTTCTTGAGGGCTCCAGGATTTCCCCCAAAGATACTTGTCAGGGCTTTTGATTTGGCTACCCTGGGTGCGTTTCTCCTCATACTGCGGGCTGGAGAAGCTGGTGTGGGGTATGAAGTTACTCCGTTCTCTGTAAATAGCCTTCTGTAGATGCGGAGGCTGAGGACATCCATCCAGGAGAGCAGACAGATTGTTTCTCACATCCTTCAGTGAGTGGGAATGCACCTAAACCAGCAGCCAGATGTGGGAGCAGCCTCTCTGCTTTCTCTTGGGCTGGAGGACAGAGCAGGGCTTCCAGATTCCCATGCCGTATGCAGTATAGGTTTGGACAAGGCTCCCAAGTTGATGTATGGAAAAAGTCTTGGACCTCAAACGAGGAACTGTGTTTAGATGACTTGTGTGGCACGAGAAAGCTTGTGACCTCTCACAGACACTACAATCCCTCAAGAGGTTATGCTGATTCAGCGAAGAAGTTGCTGGGAGAGAGGAGTGTTTTCAAAGTAGTGAGTATTTTGCTATAAATTCTCACTGATTCCCTGCATAACCCCTGCCATCGAGCAAAACTTGGGTTGCTGGTTTAAAGTGATCTGTTGAAGACAAGCCATTGGGTTGCACTGATGGAGTGCACCAGACCAGGACATGAGTTATGGAGTCCAGACGTGCTCTCCTGAAGGTTCAGATGGAAAGTTGAGGTTCAGAACCCCCTCAGAGCTGGGAGAAAACCCTGAGCTGGGAGATGCACATCACAGTCTGGGCTGCTGTCAAAGCTTGCGGGGAGCCTGCGCACCCTTTCCCACAAGCGTTTGGGAGGTCCTGAGGTTTGTGGCATCATCTGTGCATTGAAGCACATACATCTCTATCCCAGCAAAGATGGTGCATGGTGTGGTGCTGAGATGAATCACTCTCCAAATCTGCAGTGGATCAACAAGCAGGCAGCATCAGTCCTCAGGCAGGGAGAGCATTTTTGTGTGAGGCAAGACATTGGCTGGTAGAATGTTGTGTACCCAACCACAGGGCTGTATGGGGTCTAGTGCTGTCCCAGGCGAGAGTTAGAGCAGCCTTAGTGCTGCTCTACTAGATGAATCCTTGCCATATTCCTTAAAGGCTAATTGTGGCACACGGAGATCAGCAAAGTACAGCTGCACTGGGATTTGGGAGCAGGGAAGAGACGGGAGGTCAGCTCCGCTGGCGTTTTGCCATGTAAAGATTTCCCTTTACATCATCTGGCTGCCGAGGGCGAGTTTACATCTGCTTTGCACCCCGAGGGAATTGCAGTGTCAGAGAATGAGGTTGCAGCGATCCCTCCCCAGCGCAGCGGAGACCTGCAACACAGCCTCTGCTCCGGCTCCCTGGCATCAGCAGGGAGACACCTGAATGCTGGACCTGGATTTTCACCGGAAACTTTCCATGTCAGCTGAGCTTTTTTTGAGTGGGATTTGTGGATGAGGGGGGAGGAGGAGAGTGTACCAGAAAGGCCAACAGCAGTTTGCCTGTGATGTGGGAGGGCACTGGAGATGGGCAGAGCAGGGAGTGCATCTCCAGGGAGCCCTTCCCTGGGCACATGGCTCCACTCCTCTCTAGTGAGTCCCTCCCTTGTTTTTCATTCAGAACTAACCACATAAATACAAATAGGCTTTAGCTCCATCCTACTGTGGAACAGAAAATTTTGCAAGACGGGAAAAGTGTTTCCTGCTCAGCTTTCTTCTAAAGAGACCCATTGAGCAGCCACCAACCATGAAGCCCGCTCAGAGTTGGGGCTAGAGGAATGTTTGGGCCAAGGGAAAAGCAGGATCAGGAGCTTGTGGGTCCTACCTCAATGGAAGGCTATCAGCTGTCCCTTCTGCACCTGGAGCACAAGCCACCAGGCTCGCTGCCACCCTACGGTGTCACTGCATGGTGTCCTGTTGGGCTGGTGGCAGGGTGCTCCCCCAAAACTGGTCTGTTTATTTGGAGACAGATTGTGTCCCTGGTGACAGGATTTGAGAAGAAAGCATGGCAAGAGTGGGAGGCAGGGCTTAAGGGCTTGGGAGAAGAACAAGCACAGGAGGTGGCCAGAGGTAGAGCTGGTGCACGTTGGGCTGCCCAAAATGTAGGGCATAGCCTGCTCTCTTACAAGGAGCGCATACCTGATCCCATCTCTCTACTTGCTATTTTTGCACTCAATATGGTTGCTACATTAGCAGGGTTGGCTCGTGAGAGATTCAATAGCACTCTCCTGCTTTAAAGCAACTTTTCTGAATTCACAACTTGAATCCATCGGTGGGGTCACATAGTAATGCTTGAAGTCAGAAGCTATTTTTAAAACTAAATTGCAGAACCACACATGGCTTTCATTAGTGCTTTACATCAAATTTGTCAGCTAATTAGTGGTTTTTCATCACTAGTTTTTGCATAGTATTTTATTTGTTCGCTCTTCAATATTGTCTTGCTACACCCCCAGCCCTATATACAGTCCCTGGCGCTGGTGCTGCCAGCGGAGGAGGGAAGAGGAGGAGAGCTTTCAGGAGATCTTCCCAATCCTCCTGATAGATAGACTCCCTGTGTTTGGAGTATATTCCAATATTACGTGTTTGGAGTGGGCGGTTAGAAGCCTGTGTACTCTCTTCCCTCCCTACCTCCATTTAGTGTTGTAAATGATGTATTGCAGTCCTGAATTGTCTTCAGTTCGGAGGAGGAGGAGGAGGAGAAACCAAGAAAAGTTGCCAAACATGACTTCATAAGGTTTGACTTTAAATTGAACAAAGTTTCTTGAGCGTCTTGGATTTTTTTTTCTTTACAAATAAAGGGAGTACAGAGAGCATGGATTGCTAATGACTGGTAGTTACGGGTCATTAAGCTCACTAACTGCCTTCAGGATCAGAACTTTCTAATAATGGCAGTAAGCACTCTTTTAACATTTATTTCTCATTTTAGGGATGGGGAGATGTGATTACCATTCAAGTCTGCAGTTATTTTTTCTGTTCATAATTACATAGGGAGCTTGCTATTTTTAAGGCTGTTTTTAAAACACTTGAAAGTATTCAGTGAAATAATTTCTGTGGGGTTTTTTCTTTTCTTTGACTGACTCCTTAAAAAGCTCTGGAAAACAAATACACAGGAAAAAATGAAAATATGTTAAAATAAGGAATAAAGCAGTTACTGAAGTGTAATAATCCCGGTTTATAGCACACTTTCCATTTAAATTGTTTTTATTAGAGATAAACCTGTTAAGCGTTGAGGAATTAAGTGCTGAATAGAGAAGGTTGTTTCACTGCTGTATAAATGAAGGATCCCAGTATGCAGAAAAGAATATGCCTGGTTTTACAAGTGAATTATTTGCCAGCTTGAAGGGATCTGGTTACTTTGGCATCTGTTATAAAAATGATGATTTGTTTTTTGTCAAGAGGGATGCTATTTTTTTCAGAGGGGCAAGAGAGATTTTAGCACTGGGGTTTGTAGGTACTGTGAGCTTTCTCATCGTCCTTACGCTTGGTTTGCTAGAAGGAGCTCAAGGAGAAAATGAGGCAGAAAGATTTTCGGGAATTTCTTGGCACTGCTAGTGATACACAGACTTCTGGCATGCAGCACTTTGGGACAATATGGAGAGGGAGCAGCCTGCAACTCCAAGTATCAAAAGTTAATAATGGTGTGAAGCTCTCCTCATTTGGGAGGGCTGAGGGGAAGAAAAATTCAATATACCGCTAAGTCTCAGCATCTCCTTTCAGACAGCTGGTCCTGGAATATTTCATTCAAAGACTGCAAATTGGAAGTCCCCACAATTGCTCTGTCGATTCTTGAGCAAAGGTGACTTTGGGAATTCATGACAGCAGAGGAAGGTCTTGTTTTATTCACTCAAAAGAAGTGAAATACAAGGGGAAGGGAGAAAGACCAGATCTGTGCAGAAAATGTCACTCGGGCTGTAACCTGAGCCTTAGCAAACTGTTTCTTTGGAGGGTTTGGTGACCCTCCGAAAATCCTTGCTCTCTGGCTGCTATTATTGTAGCCAATTTCCAACTAAAATAAGTCTTTTGTCATCACCAGCCATGCCGCCTCTCGCTGAGAAGAAACAAAACTTGTGCGTGGCAGCAAGGGCGGCCAAGCTGAAGGTCAGAGTGCAGAGGCAGATTGCTGCATCCCCAGGGCTGGGGCTGGATCTCACCCGTGGGACCGGCGATGCACCAACCAGGGAGACTGCCAGTGACCTCTGGGGACAGACCCCAGGCCAGAAGCCTAAGAGAAAACATCCTAGTAAAATGCAAATTGGAGAAAATAGGGTTTCCTCCTCTGCTTTAGGGTTATGCAGGTGGAATAGCTGGGATTTTCTTGCTTTTTGAGACATGGTGGAAAGCACAATCTCATGTATTCAAAAGGGCAAGGAAAAGTTAACTTGAAAAAAATAATAAATACTTTAAACTTCTGTGTTTGACCAACTGTTCAAACGTTTCCTCCATGCCAGATCCCTCCCTTAAAAAAACAAACAAACAAACAAACAAAAAAAACAAAAAAAACCAAACAGGCAACCCAAAGCACTGTTTTACAGAGTTCTTGGCCCTCCGTGGGCAGGCAGATGGGTACAACTTGTACACTGAGGGATCTTATGGTGTTTGTGCCACTACTGATTCTGCTCCTTGGAGGACAAAACCCAAGTCAAAAAACCCCTTCCACATTGGAACAAAGGTACCAATGCATAGAGCACCGGTATGGGAAAAAATATTTTATGCAAGTCTTTGAGCATGTGTGGGTCTTTACTCACATAAGTAAGGTTATGCAGCTGTCTTAATCATTAACTTAAGTTTTATGCTTAGTTGTATTTTGACAGCACTCTATTTGAGTAGCACTTAATACATAAATACGTTTTTTAGGTCCTGATTCCTCTGAACTTCTAAAAATTAGAGTGCTTTAGGATTTCTTTTCCTTAAAATAGGTGAATGTGAACATTCAGGAAAAGGGGCAGTGAGATTTTTCCTGTTAGCTTTTCTGTTCCATCATTTTTGTTGGTGTTACGTCAGCCTGGAGCTTTGGAAATTCAAAGAGTGATCAAAAGATCTTGGCCCTTCTATCAAGGAAAAAAACAGAAAGTATGAAGAAATTATCGCCATGCCTGTATATTTCTGCAGCAACAGCTAATTCGCAATTTTGCTTGCAAAGTGTTCTCAAATGTGATTTATAAACATAACAGCACTGCATTGTGCTCTCTCCAGGCAAGCCACATTAATAGTTTTAATCTGATGGGTTCTTACAAATTCCAGGTTTGGGTTGCAGGAAGAAACTTGAAAGTGAATACTTTCTCCTTTTTTTTTTTTTTTTTTTTTTAAATGCATAGTGATTTTGGAGTCTACTCTAATGCAAAGTAAAGCGTTCTGTTACAAAGGCAGGGAGGATGGGACAGAAGGTTAAAGGGCATCCTGGAAACAAACAGCTGGACCAGTTTATTTAAACAGATACAAGGATGGGGAGCTGACCTCCGTTTGACTTCTAGTGGGAGGAGCGAGAATGTCATTTTATTACTTTGCCCAGAAGGAAAATGTTCTTGCGTCTGAATTCCCCCCGAAGACATCCAAACACTGGGCTGTTTGGCAGAATTGCTACTTATAGAAAATACTTACATGAATGCGTAGGAAGAATATAACTGTTAAGTACCTGTGTGTAAAATGTTCTTAAAACAGATATCCTGAGCGATAGCATGGGGCAAACAGGTGAGAATATGTTTGACTGCAGGCACGTCTTGTGGATAATTATTGCTAAATTCTATGCAGTTTATTATTCTAGCTATACAGTTTATTATTGACCTCCCTTCCTATTAAAAGCACTCGTAGTTTGGAGGAGAAGAAAGAGAAGGTTCTGAAGTTGGGGTGTGCATGCTTTATGTTGCTCAGGGTTTCTTTGGGGTAAAAGCTTTTGGCAAATGAGGGTTTCAGTGACCAACCAATCTCACTGCTATCAAAACCCCTTCCCTCCTGCCACACTAACAGGTCCTGGCAATCAGACAGGAGAAGGATGGAGTAAACACAGCAAGAGACTGCCAGGCTTGCAGAAAGAAATGGCTGGGGCACTGGGGTTTTGTGTTGTTGTTTTACTTAGGAGAGTTACTGTGAAAATTGCTTTCTGCAAATGCAGATTAGAGATATTAAACAATTTTCTAATTGGTCATGGAGCTAAGGCAGCTAATGGGGAAAAAAAAGCAGATTTTTTTTAATTGCTTATTTTGCATGGTGTTTGTGCTACACCTGTGCTTATAATGAGAAAGGAGAATTAGTCTAACCTTCTGCTCACATGATTCTAATTTTCATGGTTTGTACAAGATAATGATAAACTGATTTGCAACACCATTTGCTGGAGTTGAGGGTTTTTTTCACTGGAAATGTGTAGAAAAATTGGTCCAATACTGTTGCTGACAAAACATGACCTAGTTCAGGTGTAAGGTTTCCAGATCGGCACCCAGAATTGGTGCCTTTGAGCCCATTTTCTCGAGACAGGTTTGATTAGGACACAACACCTTGATTAATTTTTGCGGGAGTTTGGTAACAGGAGTCAGACAGGGATGGGAGATAGGAAGAGACCAAAATCACTGTCCTTGTCTTTGACGAGGGCAAAACAAACAGCACGGGGTGGTGGCTTGCGATTCTTCTCCCCACTGGTGTAGAGGAATGGGTGGGCAGAGACGATTCCCACAGGAAGGTCCTGGCGGATTTATCTCTGCAGCAGAAGAGCTCCTGCTAAGCCACCCCAAGCAAAGGCAACAAAACAAGCACCAAGTAGCCCTTTGTGGACTTTACCATTGTGTTTTGCGAGTGTAGTGTGGTTTTACTCACACTCACGCTTCTTCCTTTACTAGTAAATATTGTGGCATACACGTATTTATTATTCTTTTTCTCTCTCATAAAGAATGTAAAGTCTTGTTATGAGGCTTTGCTGTGATTAAATCTCAATGGAGATGTTTTCCAAATGGTTTTTAACTAAGCTTTCTGATGAGCAAAACTGCAAAAGAAGTTCTTCTAATGCTCTTCAGACGGGTTCCCAGCCCTGGTTTTGAGCCTTCTCATTTCAGTGCCACGAGGACTGCCTGCAGAGGAGACCAGGGCACTTGTGATCCCTCTTCTTCTTCTGTTTTGCTCCAAATTATTTTGAATATTCCTTTCCTAAATAAGCGTTGCAAGACTAACTGAGGCAAAGAGCTACAAAAACGCAAGGAGTACAGTTGCAGATGGCTATTTTTAAAAATAGCTGTACCTTTTTTTTTTTTTATTTCCAAAGATCTGCTTTTCATTGTTCAGGGGGAATTTTCAGTAGTCCAGTAATTACAGTTTAACAAGATGTTTGCTGTAAATGGTCAGGCCTAGCTGGAGAAAACAGGATTATAAATTCAATTACTGTAAAGCTATGACCTCGCCTTGACCCCTCAGACTTTGCATAAAGAGAGAGGGGGGGAAAAAGCCCACCAAGAAATGGCTAGGAGGAATGCATGGCTCTGAAGTCCCCAGCAGTGTGACTTAGCGGTGATAAAACTCCAGACGTTCCCTCATTTGATGGGGTTCTGCCATCACAGTTCATTATCTTAATAGTGGGCATTAAAGGGGAATTAGGTTTGCAAGAGGTAGGGTCAGGTTTTGATAAAAAAAAAAAGGGAAAAAATAAGTCGGAGGACATAAGGCAGAAATGGCTCTAATGAGGGGGAGGTAGCAGATGCCCTCATGAGCATCTTGCTGGCTTCACCCATTTTTTTTTGTGTCCCATTCTGAATTGAGAAGAGCGTTGCTGGTATTGTTTCCTGAAAACTCGGCTAATTCCCCCATGAAAAGATGAAATGGAAGTGTCTGACTGTGGTAGAAAGCAGGCAAACATAAATCAGCTTGGAAACCCCAAGCTCGTGCTCTCAAAGGTCATCGGGGTTAGAGGTTTTGCAGTATTTGCATCCACACACAGCCCAACGGAGAGCACGGTGGCAAAGCAAGAGGGCTTGGGGATGGGTGGAAGTCATCCCCTTCAATAACCATTTGCTTTCCTCTTTTTTCTTGCAGGTTTATTAATGCTAGAAGAAGAATAGTTCAGCCCATGATAGACCAGTCCAATCGAGCAGGCAAGTCCCCAATAATAACTGTATTCAAGTCACGCAGGCAAAAAACCCATCCTCGAGCCATTCACCAGGAGGTCTATTACCTGGTAAATAAATGAGAAATGAATGCTGGGAATGATTGACAATTAAAATACAACCAGCTTTGTTTCATTACGACCCTAATCATTTTAACATGATTAAAACATTTTGAGGAGAAAAGACACTGAAAATTCAAAAAAAGAAACTAAAATGATCTGCTCCATGACCGGAGTTTCTGTACATGTTGAGGATTAAAGTGGTTGGGGTTTTTTTTAGCAGTTGTTTTGAGTTTTCCTTCCGAGCTCTTTCTGCTCCTGTGACCACTCCCTGGTGCATGGCTTGGTGTGGAATTGCTGTAAACTTTATTACCTGTCAAAAGGGCAAGGGGGTCAGAATCGCTTGTGGGACTCAGTAAAGTTCAAAGACATTCAATGAGGTAGAGCTTTATGTGCTTTAATAACCCAAGGCAGCTTACTTCTGAAGCTGGCTTTTAATGTACAGTTAAAACCTCAAGTTCAGGTAGTGGTACTTGGATAGGGTCCTTTTGTCCCTTGTCTCTTCTTTTCAGTTGCTGTCTTTTGAGATCACTGAGTGTTTGGGGGGTTTACTTAAGGGGGATCTATTTTTATTTTTTTAAAAAAGCTTGAGTTTTCACATGCTGGTTCTGTCTGGGATCTTGGCTCTCAGCTCTGTGTGGGTATTTACCATTGAGGAATAGCCCGTTACTCCCAGTTGATTTTGTTTTCCAAGTCTCACTGCCAAACAATCCAAATCCATCGTTGTCCAAGATGCCTTTGAGCCACGCTTCCTCTTTGAGTACATTCAATTATTTTGTCATTAGAGGTAAATATCTGTCACGGACGTGTTCAGGTCCTGCTCTTAGAAAGGCACACGGGTGTAATTTAACACACTGCGATTTCAGTGTGACAATTCCAGCCATAAAATCCAGCTCCTATACAGGTCTTTGCATTGACGTCAGCAGTGGCAGCAGCTGGAACTGGGTCTCCTCGTGTCTCGAGATTTCAGATTGCTAACTTAATTCCAAAACTCACAGTAGGAAATTAAGCCAAAACTAAGAAAGCTTGTTAGCCCAGCCGCTAAATTTGAACGGTAGATGTTTTTCCCTCTTTTTAGAGCCAGCATCAATTGCTGTCTCAGTCGGGGGGGGGGTGGGGGGGGTGGGGTGTGTCTTGATGTTGTTGTGAGAAGGGGTGACTCTTATGGCTGTCACTGAAAAGCCATGTTCTGCGCTTTTCCAGTAAGTCAAGGAACACCCTATAACCCTGATGGGCAGCCGATGGGAGGTTTTGTGATGGACGGCCAGCAGCACATGGGCATCCGAGCACCAGGTAAGATCCTGAGGAGTGTCACCCACCAATGGGTGACCTCATTTGTGCCACCACAGGTAACTGCACCTCCACCCTCCGCCATCATCTCAGCTGCCTGCCTTGCCTCGCCTGTCTTCTGCCTGCCTTCAACACCACCAAGGGGAACCAGGCATCTTCTCGCTTGAGTGGTCCTGGACCCTCTGCCATGCTGTGTTTTGGAAAGGGGCTTTTGGCACTATCTGTTGACTTTGCTCATTCTCTGGCATCTTCTTGGATTTTTATCTCCCTCTAGGACCTATGAGTGGAATGGGCATGAATATGGGCATGGAGGGGCAGTGGCACTACATGTAACCTTCACCTAGGTAACCAATGGCAAAGCCAGGGGGAAGTAAGTACAAACGGGGTCTTTGTTCTCACTTTGTCCGAGGGATATTTGTCTCCTTGCATTTCCCTATGTTCTCCCTGCCCATAGCCTCATGCTTGTTCCTTCCTTTCCATCCATCCATCCTATGCATGGGCTCCTTCGGGTTTCTCTCCCTTCAGTTCAGCTCAAGCTTTCCAACCTCCCAAGCCCCCCATGCACGCGCGCGCCGTATATTGACGCCGCCGTACATTGACGCCGCCATACATTGATGCTATTATCCATCCTCGAGCACATGACAAAACAAGAAGCAGCCAGGGAGGTGGGGGAGCCCGTCGTCTTGGCAACAGACTGATTTGCAAAATGTAAGCGGTCTGCAGCAGCGCAGGGAGAGGAAAGAGCATGTCCCCAAAGTGTCATAAATCTGTCTAACCGCAGTTGATGCATGAGTTACATTTCTCCCGCTAACCTGCAAGACACCAAAAAAGCCAGAGACTTCTCGTAGGTAAAAAAAAAAAAAAAAAAAAAAAAAAAAGGCAGCTTCACTTAGTTGCATTTTGGAAAACAATGGACAAAACTTTGATTTTATTTTTTTAAATTTTTTTTTTCAAGTTTATTTCTCTTTGTCTGTCCGTCATAATGGGATTACGTGTGGCAAAGGAAAAAGAGAGAATACAAAATAGAGGTGTGCGCAGCAGGCTATGGAGCTTAGCCCAGGCTAATTGACTATATCCAAATTAAGTATGCCATCACTTGCAGTGTGACAAATGGATTTGACTTATTCAGTATACAAAAATAGAGATCATTAATGCAATCTTCAGTGGCAGGCCTTGCAAAGAAAGCCTAGAAAAACTGTCCCAGTTTTTTTTTATTCCCCCTCTTGTCTTTTTATAGGGGAAAATACATTATACAAATTTTTGTTGTGGTTTCTTTTTTTTTTAAAAGAGTAAAGTGGTTTGAAACACTAAGACACCAGTACCATGTTTTAACGGTGCTGATTGTGTTCCTCTCACTGTCTCTGGAGTTAAAAGCAGTTATTCTGGCATCTTTGTTGTGCCCCCAGCCTATATTAACATAGGGTTTGAAGTTACCCAGTCCAAGCGTATTTCATAGTCGTCTTCTCTGGGCATGAGTCAAAACTAAGTTTTAACAATTAGCTGTGAAAACATTCCTCCGAGCTTGGGAATGCAACAGCCTTATTACCTCATCATGGAAATTTCTAGCTTAGTTAATTTAAATATTGTTTCTTAGTTTCTGGGTCAATTAAATTTAAATGATGTATTTTATGCTTCGTGACCAATTAAATTAATAGGTTATTACAAAAAATATTATCATCTTTTTTGATTAAAGAGCTGTGAGTACAGTATATTTTATAAGCAATTTTCATTAGTTCAAAACTGTTCCTTTAGGCTAGATTAAGCAGCTATTCATTGCTAGAGCCTTGAGACCTGATTCCAAGGTGTTCAGCGCATTCACAGTGCGCTCTTACTTAGAACTAAAGCCAATTGAACCTACTTAGCAATAGCGTATGCCTTTCACCCTTGATGATTATGGAGCTTATAGCTCTCCGAAACAATACACCTGTCAGTTCCCATCAGCTACAGCAATCCAAGCAGAAGGCAGAGGCCCACAGAAAGCAGGAGGTTTTATTGTTTTAGGTCCAATTTTTTTCTTATTGTTCTCCCAAACCCACTGAAAGGTTGACTGAGTTGCACGTCTGATTTTTTGGGGGGACAGAAGTGAGCAGGGGTAAAGAATTAATTGGTAACTGTTATTGATTATATATATATATATATATATTTAATGTGTTTAAAAACACAGGTTTGATTTAACAATCATCCTTAGTAATCCTATCAATTTCGGCTTCATATGAGGCCTTTGTTCAGCGATGTATGTGCTTGCTGTAAAGAGTCTGTTTGAATGGCACAAATACTTGGGACAGATTCCAAGCGATCAGGCTCGAGAGCTAAATAAATAACTGTTGATAAACCTCGACACCAATTTAACCCATCTCTTGTCCCAAGCCTGTCGTTAACTATTACAGAATCCCTGCCTTGTTTTCCCAGCACGCTTTTACAAGCAGGGAGACGGAGGCGGGTAGCTGGAGCAAGGCCATGGGGGATGGAGCCCACCTGAGAGCCCTCTTACCTGGCTTTGTGCCACCACCTCGTGTGACATTAGTCATCATCAGTCTGGTTCTGCCTCTGGTGTGCTTCCAAATCAGAAGCGCCTCCATCGCATACGTTCCTAACCATAAAAGCAGAGAGCGGTTTTATCTCCCAAAACTCTGTATTTCAAGGGGGGAGGAGGTTCTTGGTTTTCCTTTTTTACCTGAGAATCATTCCCGTTGCCATCATTGTGAGTCCATACGTAGGCTTGGATCCCACTGCCCTTGTGCACCCGTGACTCCATATCTCACCTTCAGCTCGAACCCGGCCTTCCCGTGCCCGAGCAGAGGAACTTCACGGCCTGATGTCGGTCACTGGTCCCCACCACTCACCGCCACCTCTTTCTCTCCGCAGGGCTGCAAAGTATGCCAGGGGATTATGTGTCTCGGGGTAGTCCAATGGGTATGAATATGGGACAGCCAAGCTATACCCCACCCCAGATGCCCCCCCATCCCGCTCAGCTGCGTCATGGCCCCCCCATGCATACCTACATTCCTGGACACCCTCACCACCCAGCGATGATGATGCATGGAGGACCACCCCACCCTGGAATGCCCATGTCAGCATCAAGCCCCACAATGCTTCATACCGGCGAGCCGTCAGTGAGCGGACAAGTGATGGACATTCATGCTCAGTAGCTTAAGGGAAATACGCGTTGTCTGCAACGACGGTAGATTTCAAACATTGTCTTTCTGCAATGACTATGGAATTCTTGGCGTCAACTTTGGACCAAGGGACGTTCCAATTCTTCACAGGGACCCTGAAAAGCAGGAAAACACCAACTGAAGTCAACTTCTGGGGACATGCTAAATACCTATATAAGACATTAAGAGAACAAAGAGTGAAATATTGTAAAATGCTATTATACTGTTATCCATATTACGTTGTTTCTTATAGATTTTTTAAAAAAAATGTGAAATTTTTCCACACTATGTGTGTTGTTTCCATAGCTCTTCACTTCCTCCAGAAGCCTCCTTACATTAAAAAAAGAAGCCTTACACTTATCCTGCAAATGACAGAAAGGGCTTATTTGCAGGATTTTTAGAGCATTAAAATAACTATGTCAGGCAGAAGAATCTTTCTTCTATCCTAGGATCTCAGCCATGCACACTCTCTATCTCTCTCCTCTCTCCTCCTCTCTCTCCATCTGTCTTTCTTCCCTTTCTCTCCCTTTCTCCCAGTCTCTCTCCCTCTCTCTCTTTCTAGCCTGGGGCGTGAATTTGCATGTCTAATTCATTTACTCACCATATTTGAATTGGCCTGAACAGATGTAAATCGGGAAGGATGGGAAAAACTGCAGTCATCAACAATGATTAATCAGCTGTTGCAGGCAGTGTCTTAAGGAGACTGGTAGGAGGAAGCATGGAAACGGAAAGGCAGTGTATTTGAAGCCTAATTGTCACATCAGAGCATCCTTGTCCCCATACAGCAACCACCACCTTGTACATCACTTCCTGTTTTATGCAGCTCGAAACATGGACTGAAGATTTATTTTTAATATGTTGACTTTCTTTCTGGGCAAGACATCAGTCATGTGTGCATTTTTTTTCCATAGTCCCATCATGGAGCATTTATGTATACATTGTAAATAAATTTTGTGCAAAAAGGACTGGAAAAATGATCTGTATTATTGCAATTTTTTGTAAAAGTAGCAGTTTGGTATGAGTTGGCATGCATACAGATTTACTAAGTGGGATAAGCTAATTATACTTTTGTTGTGGTTAAACAAATGCTTGTTGATAGCCTTTTTCTATCAAGAAACCAAGGAGCTAATTATTATTAATAATAATCATTGCACACTGAGTCTTAGAGTTTCTGATTGAAACAGTTTGGATTGTATAATAACTCAAAGCCCAGTTGTAGTAGTTTGAGTGCAGTAATGAAATCTGAATCTAAAATAAAAACAAATTATTTTTTGTCATGGTGACTCCACTGCTTGCAAAATTTGTTTCCTGCCCCCTTTCACTGTTTGTAGCCATTCTATCCCAAATTGGGAGCTGAGCAGCTACAAAATTCGGCTAGCTCTGGAGATGTACATATAATTTGCTATTTAAATATCAGCTTCATATTTAAAGAATGTAAAAGTAATGCTACGCTACGTAAAAAAAACTTTCTCAGAACTTGCAATGTAAATTGTCAGGATGGGAACTGTTGCTGTTAATAAATATAATATTGTAGGGCATTATTAGACAAAAATTTTTAACTAGTGTTACACCCACCCCACCTCCCCCCCGGCCAAATTACAGTTCTAATAAGTAGTTTAAATTATTCAAGCCAATGACATCCTCCATGTCTTTCTGGAACTGAACGTATGAAGGAAGGAGGAAAATAAAACTTGGAAAACATTGCCCGGGCGATGCATATTTGTAAGTAAATGACGTACTTGTGTGAGGGGCTGCTGGACCTCTGCAAGCGGAGGCTGGTGCAGGCCGTCCTCCCCTCATTAACCAATTTCCTCGCACAGCTGTACTTTCTGCACCGTAGCCAGCGAGTTAAATAGCACCAAATAGCCTGGTAGGCTGTGATACCTTGTCATTTTCTTTAAATAAAAAGAGTAAAATAAAAAAAGAAAAGTTTCCCGGGGGTAGGAAAAGGGCACAAATATCTTAATTAAGGCAAAATCATGTACAACTCCCCCTCTCCCCCCTGCACTCCTCCCAAGCCAGCCAGCACTCCCCGACGGGCCCCTGTCCCGGGGACGCTGCGGGGGGCTGCAGCCCCCCGGCCCGGGGTGCTCGTCCCCCCCGGGAGTTCTGCCGGGGCTGCCCCCCCCCCAGCTGAGGCCAGGGCTGGGAGGGGACAGGTAGGGCAGGGCTGGGGTGCAGGCAGGGCTACGGCAGGGTGCGGGCAGGGCAGGCAGTGCAGACCTTTCTGTATTTACCCCCCCAAAGCGGGGCTCTCTTCCCCCCGCAATTTGGATCTCCTTCCCCTCTTTCTTTTAACTCTGGGTTTTCTTTGTTTTCTTTTTTTTTCCCCCCTTTTCCGCCTTTTTTTTTTTTTTTTTTTAAAGGACCGCAGTACCGCCAAAGAGGCTACACATCCCGGCTCCTGCTTTGTGAGCCCGGAATAATGACACTTTTCTGCCAAAACATGAATGAACGCGGCTCGCTTTTTGCCCTTTTTTTGGTTGTTTTTTTGTTTTGTTTGTTTTTTTTTTTTTATTTTTTTAATGTTTCTTGAAAGACAAAAACAAACCGCCCTCTTGCATGCGAGGGCACACGCGTCCCTTCTCGCAGCCGCGGAGAAATGGGGCACAGACCTTCCTCCATCAGACCTTACTTTTTTTTTTTTTTTTTTGGGGGGGGGGGAGACACACACAGATTTCAAATTAAACCCATTATTATATCCCAAGACATTTAATCAGCTGTAATTATAACACATTCAAAATGAAGAATATGCCTTGACAGTATTTTTATTGTTATTGTTCATCGCATGATGTTAGACAGCTTCAGAGGCACAGGAAAGAGAAGTAAACGGGTTACAAATAGGGAATTATCCCTCGTTTAGCATTAAAATTCATTTAGATAAAATTGCCACAAACATTTAAATGGGGAGATTAGTTCCCCCTCACGCCTTATTGCACTCTCTCAATGGCTCCGTTAAGAACATTTTACACGTTGGAAATTCCGCCTTTTCGGGCCGCTCGCTGTTTCCTAGCTACCCTCCTTTCACCGCGCCGGGGGAGGCCGCCGGGGGGGCCCGGGGGGGGCCGCCCGCCTGCGCCTCAGCGCCTCGCCCCGGTCCTGGGGGCTGCGCATCCCGCCAGAGTGCGCGCTGCGCTGCGCGGCGCTGCGCGGGGGGCGGAGTTTGGGGGCGAGGGGGGGATGGCTCACCGCCCCACTGTCCTGCCGCTGCCCGCCGGGAAGAAGGAGGAGGAGGAGGAGGAGGAGGAGGAGGAGGAGGAAAGCCGGCTTCGACTGCCATCTCTTGGGGGCTCGGGAGAGTGCCGCGGGGGGGGAAGTGGGGGCTCCGAGGCCGCCCGCGCAGCGCCGCGGTCACCCCAAAGTTTGGGCAACCCCCGGCGAGGCTTTATTCTCCCCCCATCCCCTCCCCGTCCCGCCTTTTTGTTTGAGCAGTCCCAATTATCCGCTTCACCCTTATCTTTTCTTGCATCCCCCCCTCCCCCCCGCCCCGGGCGCAGCGTCCCGCAGAGCCGGGTGCGCGCAGTGCCGCGCAAGGCGGGAGCAACGCTTTACACCCCCACCCCCCGGTGCGGAGAGGGTGGCAGATCCGTCAGCGCGGTATTTGCGCGCATCGCGGAGCGGCGCCTGCCCTGCGCCTAGGGTGGGCACCCGCACCCCACGAGGGGTTTTGGGAGGGTGGGGGCAGCAAATCCCAGCCAAGCTGAGCGGGACGGTCCGAGTTCCCCCGGCGGGCAGAGGGGCACGCGTGAGGGGTGGGGTGCCTACCCCGTCAGCCCGGCCGTGCCTCCCGCAGCCACAGGTACTTTTGGGCTCCGAAGCGGCAGTTTTCGCACACGCGTTGAATTATTTCCACCCCTGGCGCTGTTGCGCGGAAAGTCCCTGCTGCCGGGGCCTCGCTCCGCGCGTCCTAAACCCTCGTGGAAAACTGCAGGGTATTTACCCTCTCCCCGGACCTTGCTATGCCCGGGATGATTGAAAAAAAAAATAAAAATATATATATATATATATAAAAGCAAAGGAAGTTTTCCCTTCTGTGAGGGAGGGCAAGCGCCGTGAGGAGGCGGCTGCCCCCGGGCGCGGACAGGGGCGGGCTGTGCGCGGCGCGGAGGCGGTCACGCGTGGGGCGGGCGCTCCCGCTGCCGCCGCGGTGCCGCCTGGAGGTGGCTGCTCAGCTCCGGGCCGGGCTGCGGCTTTGTGTGTGACAGCCAGCAAACCTTCCCCGGCCCTTTAATGCGTGGGGAAATAACTGCGTGCCTGTGTGGCAGCTGCTTCTAAAGCCCCAACTAACTCTTTTGGAAGAGCAGGGGGAAAAGAGTGAAAGGCGAAAGAAAGACTGTTAATTTTTTTTCCTTTGGTGCCATTTTGGATGTCATCTGTTACCTTGGTGACTGTGCTCAGCCCCCAAAGCCCCTGGATTGTTAGGGAAAAAAAAAAAAAAGCATGCTATTTCTGCACCGTCATTTATCACTGTCACCGCATAATGATTCCCCTCGCAGCTCCTTATTGATGTTTGTAATTGCATTATCTCATAAAGGGAGGGGGTGGCGAGCCGGGATGATCAATGGAGCCGCGCCGTGCATGCCGGGGTCAGGGGCTGCGGGAGGCGGCGGGGCCCCCCCTCCGGTACCCCCCCCCGCTCCGGTCCCCGCCTGGCAGACAAGTCCCGGGCACCGCCCGGAGCGCGGCCCCGGCAGCCGGCGTGAAGCAAGGGCAGCGCCCGGGCGGGGCCGTCGGCCTGGGACACCCCAAATTTGGGGGGGGGTGTGGGGGGGTGGAGAAGGAGGATCCACCGAGGGAAAAATTAAAGTGGGTTTAATATGATTTGGGTGGGAGAAAACAGTCGGTAAATTCTCCCCCCCCGCTCCCCCCCTCCCCATCCCGAAGCGTTTGGCTGGGTACCTGCCTGGAGGGCGGCGGGGCGGGGAGAGGGGGGGTGCTGCGCTGGGGCTCCGCGGGGACCCTTTCGCCGGCAGCATCCCCGCTACCCCGCGGAGCTCGGCCGCGGAGGATGCGCGGGGCTCCGCGGCGCGGAGGGGCGGCCGCCCCGGGGAAAGGCCCGGCGGCGGAGAGCGCTGCCGGGGGACATTGGGAGAGCTCGGGAGGGGCAGGACGGGGACGTGCCCCCCCGGCGGGGAGGAGGAGGGCAAAGAAACGCGGCTCGTTTCTCGCATTTAGTTGTTTTTTACCGGTTTCTTTTCACCGCGGCGAAGCGGCTCCGAGCGCTCTATAGAGAGGGCAGCGCTGCTAAAAACCCCCAAACCTCAGGCAGCCAACGGTTCTTTTTTTCCCCTTTCCTTTCTCTCTCCTCCTGCTCTATAAAGCTTACCAACGAAATAAAGATTAAGTCCTTCCCCCCCTCCTCGCAGCACAAAATGAACTCCATCTGCTGCGCCCAAAAGTTAAAAGAATTATTTCCCGTCCACTTTCCCGGAGGTTGAGCTAGTGCACCCCCAAACCCTGGACCTGGGGGACCCAAAGCCGAGCTTGTGTGAGCCAGGGCAGAAAGATACCGAGTTTTCCACGGGCACCCCAGGCAGCCCCGGAGCCTCTCTTTAAGGCGCAGCTCTAAAACGAGGGAAGAGAGCAAATCCTCTCCAGCTCGTCCTTCCCCGCACTGACCAGCTTTCTCCCCAGGTTTCCCCCGCCTCAACCTTCCCTTGGAAATTTAGCAGCGCTTTAGTTTGGAAGTATTAAGCTTACAGTCTAAGTGATATTGTTCTTTCCCCTATATATATATATTTATCTCTCTGTGTTTCCTCCAGGAATGAGGCTTGGCGCTACCGTTAGCCTTGTAAAGAAACGCCGGTTGTCTGCTTTTACATAAACATTCACGTTTCCAAATAAACTTTATAAGGATTTCAATTGGAAAGTAAAGCAGTCGTCACTGCGGAGCAGTGGGGCGAAGACATTGCACTTGAAATTTCAAATGTGAACTAATCCAACTTAGCTATTTTTTCCCCTTTTCTGGTCTGATAGTTTGCAATCTGGAGTTCCATACTTTAAAAAAATAATAATATTTAGTGCTATAGCCCACGGTTAAAATAGTGAAAAATTAGTCTCGTTTCAGAAATTATTTATTTATAGAACGAACATGATTAAAACATAAAAAACACACAAACTGCAGCTGCAACAAAAAAACCCCACCGTGATTTACGATTATTAAATCTTTGATTGCCATGTTAATGTTTCTTTTTCTACCTTTCATTTGCATTTTAATCTATCGAATCTTTACAATTTTGCTGCCTCCTACTCGAATGATTGATTACACATCTGAAAGAGAAAAAAAAAAAACCCTAAGCTTTCTAGGCGAGCTTCTATTTTTCCTCCCCCCTTCCCTTTGCTGGTTAGCTTTCTGAAACCTTCCTCAACAATGTTAATGCAAGCAGGACAAATTAATTATGCTCTTTTAAATGTCAAAGGTATAAATAAAAATGCCCCCCCCTCCTTCCTCTCCTTTACCCCTCGACCCAAATGGGAATATTTTTCCAAGCCGCTTGTTTTAAAAGCAAGAAGGAATCACCCTGGTAAAATACAATTAAAAGAAACATACGCGCAGCATCCTGACTGTAAATAAATATTATTGCGTGGACATTTACCTACGGAGGAGGGAAAAAAACCCAACAAACCAGAGAGGCAGGGAGCGGAGGTGAGGGCTCCCTGGCGCAGCGGCAGAGCTTCCCTTCGCTGCTGAGCCTCAGCTTTGGGGCAGTTTCTCCCCGTACCCAAAAAAAAAAAAAAAAAAAGAAAAAAAAAGAAAAGGGGGTGGTCAGGGAGCAGTCCCCGAGCAGAGAAGCACGCCCGTAGGTTCACCCTTCTCCCGCACCCCACGGGCCGGTTTCGGGGGGTAGAAAGCCCAGGGGTCGGTGTATTAGCGGGGTGAGGGCGTGATCCCCAAAAGGGGTTGGGTCCCACCTGCCGGGGATGCGCCCCACGGGGCCGTGGGTGCTCAGGCGGGGATGCCCATGGGGGGACACCGACCTGGGGGCTGCCCACGGTGAAGACCCATCCGGGAGATACCCACGGGGGGAACGTTGACCTGGGGGATGCCCGTAAGGGGACACCCACCCAGGAGACATTCCCCCCGGGGGGATGCCCAGGGAGGGACACCCACCCAGGGGATGCCCACGCGGGGCGGCCCCCCGAGGCTGCCCACCCGGAGCACGGGGTTGAAGGCAGCCCGCGGGCAGGGCTGTCACCTACGGGGGACCAAGGGGCAGGCTTCGGGGGGTGTGTGTGGGGGAGAATCATCGAGAAAAGGGTAAAGCAGCAAGCAGGGCTGGAAGGACGGAGCCAGCGGTGCAGAGGCTCCGCACCTGCGGACAGGGAGCCACCCGTGCGGGCCGGCGGGCAGACAGGGAAGATTTAGAGGTGAAGAGATGGCAGATTGTTAAGAAAGTAATAGTAAGGTGTCCCATATACTACAGTTTTATTGTGGGGTAGTAACTACTAGATTTATTTATTGCCGAGGCTGTATAATAAAGATAATGACCGCAAACTCAAGATAAATGCTTACGCCCATAGCTGGTCAATTCTTTTTTATTTAAGAGAGTGATCCGGAGAGGTGAAAGTCATCTTCTCTCGACCACAAATATCAGTCTTGGTTTTTCCACCAGGTTATAAACATGACATGCAAATAAAGGAGCTGCTGCCGGGCGCGGAGGGTTTGGGGTCGGGGTGTTGGGGGGGGTGCCCCCTCCCTTGGCTTTATCCCTCGCCGGAGCACCCGCAGAGGAGAGCACCGAGCTGAAACAACGGGGGAAAGAGCAGCCCCACGGCGAGGGGCTGGGGGTGGGGAATAATAATAAAGACTTCCCCCCCCGCCATGCCCTTGGGGAAATGCCCCTTGCGAGGGGAAAGGCGCGGGGAGAGGCCCCGGGGTGCCCCCGCTCCCCCCTGCCGCCCCCTCGCCCCTGCCCGGGGCAATCGTGTGTCAGCACCACAATCCCCGCTCCTACTCCGGGCGCTTTGATCCCCGCATGGCCGGGGAAAAAAAAACACCTGACAGTGAGCTCCGACGGGGGGCGAGAGGGGGGAAATAGAGAGAAAGAAGGAAAAAAAAAAAAAAAAAAAAAAAAAAAGAGGGAGAATAGAGTCGTACAATTTCGTGGTTTGTGCGCAGGGTAAAATTATAAGGTTGAAAAGTGCGAACAATCCTCCTCAATCTTTCACAGCGTCGGCGCTGCTCTCAGCCTTAACCAGCATCTCTTTTTCCAGGCGAAGGCGAGTTGCAGTTTCCCCGGCCTCCCGCCGCTCTCCCCCGCGGGACGGGCAGCTCCCGGGCAGCTGCCGGCACCGCCAGCCGCGGCCCAGCGCATCCCCCCCACCCCTATCCCCCCCCACCCCAACCCTCCATGCCCCGACCGGCGGCTGCGCCAGCCCCTGCGCGCTGCGCAAGCAGCGGGCAACGCCGCGCCTTCTCCTCCCAGCACGACAACTTGTCTGTCGCACTTCAAAGGGTGATAACCTAATTGTTTCCAGAGTTTAGAAGTAATTAAGCTATGTTAAAGGAATTTAAATAAAACTGGTTAGCCGCGCACTGGCTCCCCTTCTGCTTCAGAGGGTAAAGAGGAGCCCCGTTTCTCGGAAAACTACATTAAAAATCGTGCATTTATATAACGTGCTCGAAAAATGTAAACAGATTTCGTTTTTGAAAGGGTATGGGCAAAGTGGTGGTAATTATGTATAATTAATGCTGAAGGGAAAATGAACACATAATAGGTTCCAAAGATTAAACCATCTGTAACTATCAGGGGAACTTTTAAAGTTTTTCTTTTTTATCTTTTTTTTTTATTATTATTATTATTATTCTTTTTCTTTTAAAATACATTTATTTTCTTTCGCTAAGGATTTTTAGACATAAAAAAAAATCAAGCTAACGTTTGCTTCTCTGAAGTTTTCTGATTGGAGAAACAAATCCTTAAAAGTTTTCAGCAATTCTCAATCTACAACTTTGAAGATCATCCAGTACAAAAATAAATTGAATGGTAATTTTAACCATTATTAATGTTTGTGGCACTTAATTTAGTTAGGTGCTGGCTTTCCATTTTTGATTACACCATAAGGAAGTTATTTTACTAAGAAATGTTAAGATAAAGTATAGGCATTCCCACACATTCTTTATATTTTTTCTGGCATGTATTTATTAGAGTCTACTCAATCTATTTCAATTTCTGGGTAACGTGTAATCACTGGAGCCTTTTTTTTTTTTTTTTTTTTTTTTCCCAGCAACATGTTTGCAAGGTAGAACCAGACTGTGAAGGTATAGGTCCTGCTTATCTGTATGTGACATTCAACACCAGCAACTATACATTTAAATATTTCTTACTATCTCTGATCGAGTTCACAGAAGCAAACGCACCGCATTTAACGTTTGTGAAGGTAGAAATGGAATTAGCTTTAGCAATGCTAATAGATGTTGAGATGTTGTGTGAGCTGTAACTTCTGTCAGAGGCTGTGCTTTTTTGATAACGGTAATTCTTAAGATGTGAAGGTAGAGTTGTTAAACCTCATGCGTCAACGGACCAGCCACCTGAAGGGTGGTTTGCAGGGCTGGTGCCTAGAGAAAATAAATGCATTTGCTTAGAAAGAACAATTAAAGTTAGCAGATTAGAGGCTTAAACTGCTTTGTAAACTCTTGCATCCGCTTGAGAGGTAGGAATGAATCTGCTCCTCTCAGTCCTAACTTCAGGTCTGGCTCTGCTGCGGTTTTGGCCGTTCGGGTTTGTGGGGGATGTTTTCTTCTCCAGGAGGGAACACTAGATCCCTCCTATGGGGAATTTACCAGCTGGCAGTTCAAGATGAGGTTTAGGTTGTCACTCCCACTCCCCAGTTATTGTGTCTAGCTTGGAAAAGCAAATTTTTAAGCAACAGGACTGCTTTTTGAAATCCACCATAGTGTAGAGGTTTATGTACAGCTTAACCCTTCAAATTAATTCCTAGGCTCGCTCTTTAATGCAGAGGCCAAGCAGCTGAGTTCCAGCTTGGCATTTCTGGCAAACACAGCTGAAGATGCTGAAGACCCTGGAGCAATAAAGGGGTTTGCTCTTCAGGGACTAATCTGGTTTAACCCCTAGAGAAACTTTTGTGCCGCTCTCTCCTCGGACTACCTGGAGGAGGATGAGCTGACAGTGGATCCCAGCCCAGTGACTCACCCAATAACTTTTCCTGAATGATATCCATGTTGCACAGAGATCAAAGTGAGTGCTTGGGCAAACTTACATATGGGAAGGGGGTGGAGGAGAACAAGGCTCAGATGGGGATTGCAATCTCAGAGGCTTACTTTTTGGGGCTGAAAATGGTTGTAAGACCAACTAGAGTCAAGCACTCATAGAAGCTAGAGTGTCTTTTAGAGCTATAAAAATTGGTTCGCTACCAAAATGCTCAGCTATTTGCTGATGACAGCACGGGGGCAGCGTGTGCAGGCAGGTGTGGTGATCCCTGGTGTTGGTCAGCATCTAGCCATGGTGGATTTAGCCAGTTCCTACTCTGTTGCCGATAACCCACACAACACCAGAAACAAACTTCAGCCAGAGGCTTTTACCCAAGGCTGGGAAATCCCCTGCAAAGCCTCCTGTGTTCAAAAAACCCCTTGCAGCACCACCCACTGCCCTCCACTAGTGTCCTAGATGAAGACAAAGGACAAAACCCCCCACAGCTTGTCACCGTCTTTTAACCAGAGTAAATTAACAGCATACTTCCCTTTTCAATGCCTTTTGATGTGCTAATTATCATTCAGCCAGATGCAGCCACCTTACCCTTGCAGGGTACCTAATGTGTTCAAGCACAAGTTGAACTGAAAATCAATTGGATTTCAGCTTCCAAAGGCACCTTGGGGTGATGCAGAGCCAGGGGTGGGCGATGCTGCCGGATGGGAGGGCAAATTGCCTTGGGTTGCCTCAGTTTCCCCACTGATGGAGGGTGCTTGGCAGCTTTCTTATCCTCCGACTTGTTGAGGTGAGTTTCTGCCTAAGGTTTGCGTTACTACCACTGGCTTCTGGGAGCATCAAGCTGGTGATGAAAAGGCAGGTCTGTTTTTTCCTAAAATGCTACTCTCGCAGTCCCTTCAAGTGGGATTTCCACCACCCCTTCCCAAGTCCTTCCCACAGGGGACTTTTGATGATCATGGCAATGAAGCTGGCCTGGCAGAGCTCCCACACATCCTTGGGTCCCAGCATGAGAGCGAGACTCAGCTGTGAGCCCTATCCAGACTACAGCAGAAATGGAAACCATCACCTAAATTCTCTTTTCTGGCTGCATTGCTCTTTTTTTGGCCTTATTTTAAAATCCCTTTGCCCAGAGCAGAATTAACAACAGGCCTTGTTAATGAAGGGATCAGCAACATCTTCCCTGATGGCATTAAAACCTCCTACCTGGCAAATTAGTCGTCCCGCTAACCTCCTTATCCTCTTACAAAATGTTGGAACTTGTTAGTGGTTTGTTACTTGCACTGATGCTCTTTGGCAGTAATTAGAGAACTGCTGAGGAGGCAGAGCTCAGGTTTGGACTCAGATTTAGCTGGAGATTTTAGAGGAATTGCCTGGCCACTGAATCTGAGACAGGACTTGCATTTCAATAGGATGAAAGACAGTGAGTACTTGCTGTGGGATTTTTGCCAGAGTTGAACCAGCTCTTCTTCTGAATCAATGTCCCCATCCGTACCAGAACGGGGTGTGAGTAAAAATTGAAAGACGTCTGCTCCATTTAGCGTCTGTCCTTGCATCTCTGTTGAACTTGGTAGCTGTGGCTTGAGAGGTGATGGACCTCTCCTTTGGTGCCACTCTGCTCACCTAGTGGAGGGCACCATCCCATAGCAGCTGGAGGACATAAGGAATCTCCTCTCCTCAGCCGGTTGGTACCAAGCCACCAACTCAGACAGCTGCTGGTGGTGGTCTTTAGCTCAGTTTTGGGATAGTGGACAGGGAGTGACCAAAATGTGCAGTTCAGGCTTATGAGAGGAGAAACCCCCTTTTCAATCATTGCTGTATATCTCCTGCTTGATGTCTGCCCAGGGACACAGCTATGGTGCTTTACCAAATCTCTCTGTCGAGCAGAGCCATGTGGCTGGTGTAGGCATCCATCAGTACAGGAGCCACCAGGCACTGAGCCTGATGAGTTGGAGGGTGTTCAGCAGGAAGCATGTTGTTTACACCAGCAAACAGCAAATAGCGATGGCTCATTTTGGAGCAGAGTAAGGTCCCTCCAGACCCATGGAGGTGGCAGCTTGAGGCTCTGCAACATGCTTTCTGCAGAGACCCATTGTCAGAATGAGTTGCTGGACGTGGTGGGAACGGCTGAGGTGGAGATCTTTGTCCTGGGGAGGAAGAAGGAGCCCTTTTTACCTCTCTGTTCCCAAGCCTGGCAGGGACCACCATGTTGTGGCTCCCCTCCCAGCTTCCTTCCCCCTGTCCCAGCACAAGGCCTGGGGGCTGGGCTGAAAGGACATCTTATCTTGTTTGTATAATGCAAGTGCTGGAGGGGCAGCTCATTTCCTTGGCAAAATGTTCTCACGCTGGGGGCACACCTCCTCTGCAAGAAGCAGAGCGCTTACAATTTAGGCTGGTCTCTTTGGCGGGGGAGGAAGAGAAAATAGGCACACTATAAAGCAGGGAGTTGCAACTCTTGGACACCTGGCTATAACCAGGAAGCATGGCTGTGTGTGCCAGGACAGCTCGGGAGCACCCTGAAGCTGGGGGCTCTTGCCTTTGCAGAGGCACCCCACTTTCTTCCAGCATAAGGGCTGGCAAACTCTTGCAGTGAAGAAACTGAGGACAGAGACAGTAATAAGTGACTGTGGTTTTGGAGTTTTTTTATTATTTATTTTTAGCAGGTCTTTTTCAGCATCCAAGCAAGGAGACATGTAGTCAGCCAAAGGACCTTCTGTACTAGAGCAGAGCAAGGTCCTTGGCCTTCGTCACCGGCCAAGCGATGCACCCGCTCACCTCTGACCGAAGAG
Organism: Athene noctua; assembly: GCF_965140245.1. Classification (NCBI taxonomy): domain Eukaryota; kingdom Metazoa; phylum Chordata; class Aves; order Strigiformes; family Strigidae; genus Athene; species Athene noctua. The sequence goes on along the minus strand of NC_134037.1, from coordinate 127,223,720 downwards.
GACTAGACACAACCCCATCAGCGCTAATGAATGTCTCCCTCAGAAAAGCCCTGGCCAGGCAGGCGAGACGGAACAACGTGCCATAAAACCACCTCCTCGTCGGCACGGGCTACAGCCTTGCAATGGACGTGACCCCAATCTGCTTCAAATGGAGTTTTTATGGCCTTACATCACTGCAGCCTGCCCCACCTGCCTCCCTTCTCTCAGCCATGCTAGCCCCTAGGTAGGCAAATTGTGAGGCTGATAATCAATGATTTTTAGTGCATTTCTTGATTAAATGTGCCATGGCTTCTGCCACTTGGCTGATGCACAGTGTAAACACACACACACATATATATATATATATATATATATATATATATTTTAGCCCACCTAACCATGGGAATTCTTATTATGCATCTAAATGTCTGCTCCATTTTGGAGGCATCCAAAGCTCTTCAAGTCCATGTCGCTAAACTGTGTTACCATCTGAGCAAGAGGAGTGCAAGCTTTTAGCACACAGACGCTTAGGAGCTGTTGCTTGAGAAGTTTGTCGTTCTTGCCAGCCTTTACTATTAAATACCATTCAGTTGTTACAATTAGAAAAGCCCTTCAACAACAAGAACAGCAACAATAATGATAAATTATTATTATTATTATTATTATTATTATTATTGTTAATAATAACAATAATACAACAATTCCTTGCTTTGTACTTCTTAAAGCTACTTTTATGAACTAAGTTTTATGCAGGCAGTAAGCAAATGTTATTCAGTGTCAATAAGTGATATTTTTCTCCCCTGCAAAACTGTGAATGCTGAAATACAGGGCAGCTGAGCTGATCTTTCCAGAGAAGGGCTCTGACCTTACTCTTCATATTCTACAGGTGGAAAAGCCCTTGAGTTAGCTCAAGCCCCAGTTTCAGAAGCAGTGAATATGTAGCCTGAGGTTTTTCAATGTGTGTATCCAGGTTGAAATAGCAAGCTTCAAATTTTGGCTTGGGGAATTCCTTTTAGACTAGAGCAAAGAGGAACCTGGTGAAAGATTTGATTTCTAGAATAGGTTGACCTTACAAATGTATGGGAGGGTGAACTCTGCAATTCAGAGTACAGAATTCTCTGATTTATTAAAGATCTCCAAGGCCTACAATCCTTAATAAAAGGGGACTCAATCAAGGTTGCACTTTTTGCAGCTAAAAATCAGGGAACTTGTATGTTGATTTCTATCCAGGGCATATGGATGGCTGTTTATTGCTGTTCAGAGAAAAATTGAGTAGGAAATTTAAAGTGGACCCCTGAAATAAAGAGGTAACCCCGAATTACCCCCAGTGCAGAGGAGAGCCGGACTTGGTTTGTTCTTTCTATTTTCACATAGGCACGATGGCTGTGTGATAGATAGGTGCAAGTACGAATGGCACATAGTTGCAATAAGACAATAAGCATCCTTTATAAAAATTGCTTTCTTAATACTTACCTTCTCTCTCTTTCTCATCCTTGGCTGCTCTGCTGGGCTCAGTTATGGAAGTTTATCCTACTGTCGGTGTGAAAACCCACACAAAACGAAGACATGTGTAAGAAACAACTTGTAACTGAAGCTACTCACTCTCTTACAGTACACATAATCAAAGAAGGTTGTTATTAACTTTATGGTTAGATGAAAAAAGGCCTTTGAAGGAGTTGAATGGAGCTGTTTATTTTCCCTTTTGGAGCCCTGTTCCTCCAAGGCATGCTGTCACGCTCACCGGACCTGAGTTTTATAGGTTGGACTGGAGCCTTTGACAAAACTGAATTTGCTTTAAATGACTGAAATTAGATACTTATAATCCAAAGTAACAGCCTAGAGGCCCTCTTGTGTATTATCCTTCACTCTCAGTCCTTTACTTTGTAGTGTCAATGGAATAATTTGTTAAGAAAGTAAAAATATAAAGCAATAATTCTGAAACTGAGAAGGAACACTGAATAACCCTGTGTTTTGCTATCTTCTTTCCAAATGTGACAGAACCTCTCATAGAGGTAGCCACTTCAGAGTGTGAGTTTGTTAGATTTCTGCTTCTGAAATTATGATTCAAATATTGTTTTGTTCTTTGAGTTATTTAAGTGACACCACTGCTTTCCCTCTCTCCCACTGAGACAAGACATCCATGGTATGAATGGGCATTCAGGTTGGAGAGCAGAAGAGAGATTTTTTCCTACTCATGGTGAGTGCTTGGATACCCACTTACCAAACAGCTTTTCAATGAAATTGAGGTATCTAGTTCTCTTGGCAGTGCTCAGCAATCTCTCCCAGCAATCTCATCACATGCCTCACTCTTCCAAATCCCTGGGTCAGATATTTCAACTGGTCTAAATCAGGGCAGTTTTATTAGCTTCTGAGTCAGTTTATATTAACTGAAGATAGAGTCCTTTGTATTTCTAGTTTGGCAAAGTAAATAGCCTCCAAACTGCCAAACTTCTAATTCTCTTGCTTGTAACATTAAGTTGTGTATGTGTATGTCTACAGATGAGGGACAGTTCATGTTTTTTTTCCTATATACTTGCATGCACTCACGCGCGCGCACACACACACACACAGACTAAACTGGATGTAAAATGTATTGGGTTGAATGGATGCTGTAAAAATGTTAAGAAAAATCTTTAAACATATGGAAAATATTGGGACTGGATTCCCAACTCCTACTATTAATGGAACATTTACTTGGGTGGCAGTGTACATCCTGCGCCTGTTTCTCATTGATTGAAAGTACTAAGTCCCACTAAGGTGCTTACTAAAACCACCAATGCTGTTCACATGGTTCAATAGAAACCCATGAAATTTATACCATGATTGGGTTTTGATGGATTTAGACTACTTAACAGTAATTCTCCATCATCCTACACTTGAGTAATCCAGCCTTATTTATCATGTTTCCTGATGTGCTCTTCAGGAATCCCTACCTGCATTTCTCTTTGTATCTCTACACAAGCATTTAAGGAATTTCATGAAGATTATTATTAACAGATTACCCAAGAGTGACTTTTACATGAGTGCAAAGAAATATGCTTATGTTGGTTTACACACAGGGTATGCTCCAGCCTGTAATCCGGGCTGTGCACTTCATGCTGTTAAACAAATGGATTTGCTACAGGATGCGGAAACAAGGAAATGCAGTTTGAAAGGGAGGTGTCGCCTTGAAACCTTTTCTTTAGGGTGTTTTTTGGCCTGCCAGTGTCTTGGCATGTGATGGGCTTGTAGCTTTCCTATCAGTCTTATAGGACTAATGACCTTTGGCTTATGAGACTGTGCTTTAGGCATGTAAAGAAGTTGTAAATGCTTTATGATGTGACAGAACTGAGCCGATCAGATGTCTCCTTAGTACCTATATCCTCTGCAGTAGGACTTGTAACCTACTTTTATGAAGGGAAAACCAGCTTATTAATTTACTGCCATTGCTGCATAGTGGGATTTATGCATGCCTTACTGTTAATTGGAGATTATCACATCAGGGCTCTCACACTGCTAATAGAACAAACCGCTAAATCATGAAACATGTTAATTGTTGCCATTTGAAAGGCCACCTTCTCCTCACACTCGCATTGTGAAGCTCTATAAAATGCAAAAACCCTGTCCCTGAGAAGAAGCTCGGGCACTGACACTGAGATGGGATGGGGATGTGGCCGGAGTCGGACGCTGTCAACGTGTTGGAGGGAGAAGGTGGAAAAAAGTATGTTCTGGTGGAATCCATCCTCTACTTTTTTCACATAATTCCCCTTGTGAGAAAGTGCGTGCTGGCTCTGAAGCCCACCAGTGTTGGGGCAGCGGTTGCCTTTCCTGCAGAGGAGCAGCTCGGCACTTTCCACTTCCCGGGGAGCGGATGGAAGTGTCACACATGGCTCCACGCTCCCCCTCCTCATCCCGTGCCTTCCTGCACAACTCATTGCAGCCCCATTGGCAGCCTCCCCAAAGGTGAGGAGGTACAGGCGCGTCTCATCCCCAGCTGCAGAAATGGGGGGAGCATCTCTTGCAGCTGATGATGCATGGCCAGGTTTCATGGTAGTGACTGGACATTGAGGGGCTGCACTCTTTCACTCTTCATTTGCCCCAAAAAGGGACTCTGTAGGCTGTTACGGGAATGAAAGTTTATTTACCCGCTCTTCCTGAGCTAGCTCACATAATTAGAGACTAAAAAACTTCCTCCAAGTCCAGTTTCAAAACTTATCTTTTTGCTAAAACACATCTCCATAGGCCAAATTTAGCACTGAAGAGGCATCATATGGATCATATGGAAGGCTGGGAATAAAATTAATTAATGCGTGGATTACAATGACCTATAAATGTCATTGTTTCATCTCAAAGATATATTGGTACTGTAATTTTTACTTAACTCTTTCAAAGGACCACATGTGAGCACCACTGAATGGATACGGAAATTATTTATACAGCATGTTAAGGGGACATTAAAGCATTTCATAGCATGTGGTAGGCCTCTCAGCGAGGCGAAAGACACAGATCAGCTATCCAGCTGTGGTGTGCTGCTTTGGCTGTGCCAAAGCCACCAGATGATGTAGCTTTTCTGCCTGCATGCCTCTAAAATAAATGTGAGCTGCATTCCCCAGGAAGAGGCTGGATGCACAGTCTGGGCGGGGAATCCCCATCTTTAAACCCACAGAGGGGACAAGGGAAGAGGTTTAATTTTTCAGGTTTTTTACTGCGTGTTTTCTGCCCTGGCTGTTTTTGCTACCCCAGGGTTGTTTTGCCCCATGTCAGGTAGGCACCAGCCTTTGCATGGCTGCTTTGTACAGGAAGGCCAGCATCCCCCAGAGATCAATGACTTGTGGCTGCTGCCAGCTTCAGTGATTGCAGTGGTTAGGAAACCCTTTGTAGCTGTGCCTCCTCTGCAAAATAATAATAATAAAAAAAAAAAAAAAGAGCAAGCATCCGTCCTGTATGGGCTCTGGCTCCCCAGGGAGGTGGTGAGATCCTCTGCCCTCCTGCTGTGCTTCTTCCAGCCTGGGGTACCGACCCCACTTCCGCAGCTTGTGCCTTGGCAGTGATCACTGGCTGAGAATAGGTTATCTATATATATATATGCATACACACAAAAATTATATGTATATATGAAATACAGATGCAAATTCTATTTTTGCATATGTGCAAAATATATATACTACACATATGCAATATATATGTGCAAAATAAAATATCTATATAGTCATGAAAAGAAGGTTAATTCAGATCAGAGCCCTCCGGGGGTGTAGGTGCATATGTGCCACCTGTTACAGAAAATAATGACCATGAACTATGGCAGCAACCTGGAGAAGCCTTCTGGTGACATCATAAACTAGCTGAGCTTTGCCCTCTGGGTTTATGATGATGTCATCAGAACGCCTTGATAGAAAGTATCTTTAACCTCACAATTCACACTTGAACATCATTTATTTGATAATCTATGTGCTAGGTGACACCGCTAACAGGTTTGTAGGCTGAATCCAGAACGGTGCATGCAGACCAGCGCTGCCTTCCCCACCATGAAACCCTGGCAGGGGCTGGAGGGCAGTGTCTGTATTTTCAGCACAAACCTGAGTGCGAGTTTGATTAATGGTTTGGGCTGACACATAACTTCACATGTGTCTAAATGTCTTTTGGAGATGTTTTTTGGAGGGAAAATAGAGTGAGTTTTTGATGATACTGATATATTGGTGGCCTGAGTGGTGCACACAAGGATGGACAGAGATGCTTGTGATCCAGTTTCAGTCCTGACCCTAAAACTCAGATTTCAGGTGCCTAAAAAATACCCCGAAAAGTACAGCAATAAGGCTATGGAGCCTAGAGCGGCTTTTGAAAACTTGGCTGTGGCTCCATTGGACCCTGAGACCCCAAACACATCGGCCTTTTGGAAAATCATATGCAATCCATATTCCAGCCAGCCTGTGCTGACGTTAAATTGCGTGCTCAGCATATAGATGATCACGACCATGGTTAAAAGAAAAAAACTTGCATAACATTTACCAGAACGGCCACAAAGTGAAGTTGAGTAACATGTTCAGTAGGATAAAAAAAAAAGATGTCAGAACAGTTTATATTCAGTTTTAACCGTATTTGACATTGTGATTTTCTTGTTTTGGATTTACATGCTGGAGAAGATTATAATGCAACAACATTGCTGCCGTGAGTACCCTTTAGCTGACACCTTTGCTTTTAAACAATGCGATGAGATTGATTTTTGTTGAAGATTGCAAAAATTATAAACAAGGTGGGGACACGTGCGGAGTGATCTGACTCTACTGGTGGCAGCAGTAAACCAAAACTTGGAGTTGTTGCAGGGATTTCAAAACAAAGCAAGTTTTGGGTTGTCTACATATTTGCATAGCAAAAAAAAGAAAAATTATAAAAAAATAAAAAAATGTATAGATACCTGAGAACTATAGGTTCCTCTCTCAAATTCCTATATATTAGTAGAGTATAAAAAGGTATTGGTTTCTGAAGTAACCATAGCAACATGTTTTCACGCATTCCCGTTGAGAAGCCAAAAACCTTTGTGAGCAATAAATCAACCAGTTTATATCTCTGAACTTAAATCTTTTATTGTTACTGATTAACTTAACTGTGCTGCCTGACATATCTTCATAATAAATAAACTAACCAGCAAGTCCTTAAAAAAATCCAGCTAACTTTGTTTAAAGGACTATCAGTGAAACATGCTCTACATTACAATGGATTTGGCAGTCAGCATGTGGTCATGTACACGTCTCAACATGGATCTAAACCCCAGAAATCACAAGAGATAGAATTATAAAAAAAGATCCCTCTGCAACTACTTTAAGTAAATATGTATGTTGATATTTATCAGCAGTGTTGCTACGGGCAAAATAATTAGTAACTACTAATTAGCATAGTTCTTCTGAAGGAATATAGTGGGAAAATTTCTATTGACTGTCAGTGCTGTGGTTGTCTGTGCTAAAGATGATGGGATAACAGCAGAAAGTTCTACAGGCAAACTGTGGGATTTTAGATATTTGCTCTCTGTACGTCCCATAAATGTATAGCCTTCCTGAAGACTGGATGTTGCTGACTACATTTTGTGAGGCTTTTCTTTTTTTTCTTGGGGTTGTTTTTTTGTGGAAGGCTTATGTGAGTTGTTGGCTTCCACAGTAAGTCTACATTTAAATTAATTAAACTGTTGACAGTTAAATTGTACTAAGTAGCTTCGATATAAAAGATGATTCCCAGATTTTTTTCCATGCAACTTAAAAAAAAAAAAGGAAAAAAAAAAAAAAGGAGAAAGAATCTGAGGAACTTCGTTCTAAACATCTGTCTGGGCAGATGTCAAAATGCAGAGTGTTACTGCATTATACTGTGTGAGTATATGATACCATGTTATTACTCTCGGCTTAAATATTCACAATGGATTTTATGATCTATTTAAAAGAAACCTTTGATGGGAGTGTAAACTCTTATCTTTTGTCATACAGTAAGCACCTTTGTGGATCTAATTCTAGAGTAAATATTGAAAAATAATTGAAAACAATGTTTTCTACATCTTATTCACAGCATATGAATATTTATACAGAAGGAATTATGGATATGTGCTGGTGGAAAAGATTTGGCAGATTTTCTTTGAAAATGAATTTTGTTGAATAAACTCCTTTTGAAGTAAAACTGTATTGTTCCGAATTGTTCTGGATAAAATCATAAGCTTTGAGCTGTACGTTAGCAAGCTGATTATCATCTAGTACAATAATCTGCATTTTTTCAAGAAATGAGAGACACGGACAGTGTCAAGGACATTACAAATCCAATAGTAGTTTAGGGAATAGAGCTAGAACAAGGCAATGCTTATAACACTAATATTCCAGAAACATGTTGTTTAATTTTTGTTTCCAGATTGCATATATTAACCCATTTTATTAACCTGTCTATAGCCTTGATTCAATAAACCATTCCTATTCAGCAGAGCTCTAAAGCATATGTTTGCCTTTAAACACATGCTTAAATCCCATTGACTTTTTAATGCTTAAAGTTAAGCATGTGCTTAGATGTTTTTGCTTGGCTATGCAAAATAAAACTAAAAAAAAAAAAAGTATCCTGGAAAAAAAAACACAATAAAGGATGAAATTTTTAAACGCTTAAAGTAAGAAAACAAACCCCCAAACTGTTTGTTTTCCCCCATACTCTCAAGAACCCTTAAACTGTTTTTAACTAACTACCTGAAACAAACAAATTTTTTTCATGCCTTAGTTTGGAGCATAGTTGGACCTGAAATTGCAGAGACTCTCTGCCAAAGAGACAAACAATAGTGGGAATATCTCGCTGTTTGCTTAATGAGCAATGAATGCAAGTGTGAAGGTGAAAAGACAGATTCTGGGTTCGAGAGTGACAAGGTGATACTGCTTCTTTATCACACCTTTCTTTTTTTAAAGCCAAGCATCATTTTCAAAGCAATAAAAAAAAAAATAAAAAATCTGTGGCTGGGAATTGCTCTGTAGCTCACAGCCAACTGATTTGCTTTTACTCCCATTGCTTGCTTCATGGGAAATGTCAACTTGCTACAGAAAGTTTTAATTGGTTTATGAGTGATATATTCAAGCTGCTTATTTCCTAAAACATCTGTTTTTGGTTTAGTTCCCCAATGTCAAATGGTTGGTGATATCCCAAGGTAACACACTGTTTCCAAGTCATATTTCCTGGGGTATCTATCAGTAAAAATCCCCTTAAATTAAACATAACGAAATTAGTACAAGGTAGTCAAGTAGTCTCCAGAATCAAGATATCAAAACGTCCCTATTCCCATTATTTTTTTCCATATTGCTTGTGACTGACTGCTTTTGGGGCTTGGAGGAAGAAAGCCGTGAGAGTTATGGCTTATTTCATCTTTTTTTTTACCCCCCTACCTCTTCGATGGCCTTGAGCAAGTCTAATTTGTATTGTTATGGAAATTGGAATTAAGCCAGGGGAAGCACAAGCCTCCTGCTGCATCCAATGGCAAAATCCAGTCATTTTTCTACTTGGTGGACAGGGAGACTACAATTTGTTTGAAGATCTGTCCGTTCCATGTGACAACAGGAGTCCTAACATAAACAGGCAATTGTGAGAGCTAAAAATCAGCAAAACATTCATAAGAGGTTTTCATCTGCATGCACACAGAAAAATCCTCAGTTTCCCACCACCCTGTGGCCTGGGCCAGAAAGGGAAAACACATTTTAATGAGGTGGTTATCACACCCAATACCTGAATATATGCAGGTGTCTTCTGTTTGAATCATAAAACAGAGTAGATTTGCAATATTTGTCTAGTAAGTGGCCCCAAACCCAACTGGCTCTATTTTCATCCATCATTTATTGTTAATTTTGTTTTTAAGCTTTTGGGTAAGAGAACATTTGTGAGTTTTTTCCTGAGTTGAAGAAAGCAAATTTGAGGCAGAGGCGGTCCAACCGAAATTGGTCAAAACAAAGCTGACCTCAAGACTAAATCAAGGAAATGTTCCTTATCAAAATAAGCCTAAAAGCAGAGACAGGGTAGGAAAAAAAAATAATAAAAGTTTTCAGATTAACTTTCTTACCAAACTCATTTGCCACTGAACGAAATGAAGTTATAAGGATAAAATTCTCAGCAGATTTGCACAGCACAGTAATAGCCTTTATGCTTGGAAATTTATGGGCCATGGACAGTTTATAAGAAACGATGTAGTTCATCAGAGAAGCAGACTGATGGAGCACATGGGAGCATTCTGCGCAGGAAGTTGGGTTTTGGAATAATACTTACTTTGATAGAGTTGTTTTGTTAGCTAAGTAAAACAGTAGGGAAGCCAATGGCCACTTAGGCTTCAAACATAAATATATATTTATAAGTCACCCAGCTGCTTAATTGAGATCTCTAGTGTTTTCCCTAAGTATATCTTATCCAAAAAAACAGTAACACAGAAAATAACAACAGCAGCAAAGACCTGCTGTATGCTGAGGTTCATTTAATCAGTCAGTAGTAGTTAGGGGGAAAATGGAGCATTATTTTAGGGGCAGATTCGTCGAGGTTCCCGGAGGCTCTTCAGCTTGAGTAGCAGCTCAGATTGGGCTCATATAGCTCTCCAGCAATTTCTTCCTGAAGAAGCAGCAGAACAGATGCCCTTGCTGTATTTCTGTCCTCTCTTGGTGGCTTTTCCTCTAGAAGGAGTCCAGGATAACTTGTGTCTGAGTACCAAGTACTTGCAACCCAGTTTGGAAAGATAAACCCTGGGGTTCTTGCCAGATGCTGGCTGTGTTGGCTGTGGAGGGGGAGGGAAATACATGGGGCTTCAAAATGTTCTCCAAGGGAGGTTACACAGGGGATGGTTCATTAAATTTGAGCAAAGAACTGGAAAATAAGATTTCACACTCCTAGGCTCAAACAGCCTGGGTGAATTTGGGATTCCTGAAAAATCTTGAGGAAATCTGGCAAGTTCTAGGGAGCTTCAGGAAATACTCTGGGGGTTTTTACGTAGGTATTTTATTCCTGGAACACACCTCCATGGTGAGGTGGAGGACAGGGCCTCCCACTCTGAGCACCCTGAGGTGCTGTCCAGCTCTCAAAAGAGCTTTACTTGTGGAGTCCAAGGCAGGTGGATGTTGGGGTCTTGGGCTCAGCTTCAGCAGTCCCACAGTCAGAGCTCTTCTTAGACTTCTGTTTAATTGAGAGCAATGATTTTAATCCATGTTTCCTACTTTCCAGGTGATTATCCTAACTTGGAGGCTGCTGAATATTTAGAGATGTGGCTCTTTATCTTTTCTGATGCAATTGTTCCTCCCAGTACTGTCAGTTTAACATCAGTTTCAACAGAGACCTGGTACCAGTTATTTGACGTGTCCTAGACTTGAGCTTGAGGTTCAAGCTGAGTGAGAGTTGAGGGCTGATTTTTCTCTCCCTCCCTCTCTCTGTCTCATCAAGAGATAGGGCTGAAATGATTTTGGTGTGAATCCTAGTGCTTATGCATCTATCTCTTCCTCAAACAAGGGTACCCACATCCTCTGAAAAAGCCTGATTTTAGGAAGATATCTCTGCTCAACCAGGGCTTTAAGCTCAGGCTAAGATTTAAATAGTTACTACAATAATTTACTTAATTGGGACACCAGAAGCGTTAGAAGTCTTAGTAGCAAAAATGGACAGATTTGTGAACAAACATGATGTCTGAGTACTGCTAAGAACTGCTTATTAAGCACTGAAATATCACAGACATGTCCAGCCTGGCCAGGTTCTGGGGGCTCAGGGTCTGCTCTTTCAGCTGGTGGTCCTGGGACCATCCCTCACGTTCATGGCAGTGCCTGATGGCTGGAAAAATGCTCTCAGTCGATTGTCTTTGATTTCCCCTTTCTCGCCTCCCAGATCTCAAGTGTATTTCTGTTCAAACCAGGGTTTGCTCCTTATCATGCTCAGCCCATTTCCTCCTCCTGTTTTACAGGCAGTGAAGTCTAAATGGTAGATTAGTGACATCTTCATTATTATGGTAGTAGAGAGCAGTGCCATCCTAATGCTATTCCCCGTAGGAGTGAGCAGAAGGAGAAGCTAGGATGGAAGAGATAACGATCGTATTCCAATATAAATATCTGAAATGATAGCCAAAAATTGCTGTGCTGCTCTCTGGCTTTTCCCGTAGCTTTGTTTTGCCAGCTGAAAACATCTTGGAGAACACTCGCTCCCTTCAAAACTGTTCCCCTTTCTCGAGGTGCAGCTGAGTTTATCCATAGCTGCTGAGACACATGGCTGGTATTTTGGAGACCTCAGCTCGTTGAGGGGGTGAACTCGGGGGGAGCAGCTCTCCAGATTTATAAAGAGCTCTTCCACCACTGTTCACAATTTCCTTGGGAGAAATGCTGTCAGTAAAACCACCCCAGAGCTTACCAGAGAGTGGGAGCCAGACACTGGTGATTTGCTGCTCTTCCTTTCTCGTGTGAAGCAGGGGAAACCTTTCAAAGTTGGGTTGTTTGTTTTGTTTGGTGGCACTTGTCCACAAAGGACAGGGCTGGGATCTTAAATAATATCGTGGTTTGGGCAGCTCAAAAATATTGAAGAGAGCTGCATGAAATCAGTTTATAGCATGTTAAAATGTGTTTTTGGCAAAGCCAAACTGGCAGGTTAATTTCTCATCCTCCAGAGGTTGCCCTTGAGCTCTGGGTTTGCCTGAAACCTGAACCTCTCTGTGGACATCAGGCACACCTTGTCACTTCTGGAATGAAACTGGGGGGCTCGACAGTTGTCGTCTTGATTCACCCCCACTTCTGACTTCCACGGGCACACCAGTATAGCTCCCGAAATGTGTGCTGAAGCCTGCCTCTGCACTTGTGCTAGCAAGGGATGTCCACACCACGCTTAACTCTATTGGCAACCTGGTTTTAGCTCTGTTGCTTCTTCATGCACCATTAGCTGCTAAAAGTCCTGTGCCTGAATTCAGGGGAGTTTGCCCTTTGCAAAATTTGGGTCTCAGTTTGCTCTGGGACAGATGACATTCATCCTATAAACTGCCCATCTGAAGGAATGAGCAAATAAATTAAGCACTTATCCCAAATTACTTGTGAAATTGGAGGGGTATTGGTAACTGGGAACAAAGTGACATTGCTGAAGTGCATCCCAGGGACCACCACTGCTGTCACCGCACTTGTAGCACACACATCCATGCAGAACTGACCCTTGGACATGGTGTACACAGACACCCAAGTCTGTGTTCGTCCCTCAGTACCACGCCACTGAGCAAAACTACCTCCTGCCTAATTTTATAAATTTACCCTTTTGCAGTTGCTTTTTCACTTATGGCTTGAAGTCTATGGTTTTGACTAGATGTAAGTTTACTTTTTAAATTCAGGGGTGGAAGAGTTTGGATTACTCACTTTTTGATCACTTAGGATTTTAATGGGTATTCTTTTCCTTATTCTTTGAATTAGAGGTCTTATTTTAATTAAGACTTTAATACTGGGCAATTTAAAAAAAAACCTTTGGTTTGTATCCAGAAGAACCACAGACCTATAAAATCAACAAATAAGGTAGAACGATCGGTCATGTATAAGGAGGGAGACCTTTGTGCCTAAAGTGCATGACAGCACTGGAGTTTGTATGGCTCTATTTGACCATGGCGTTGATGTGTCAGTCACTCAAAATCAGGAAGAAAAACTACCTATATTTAAGCAAATCCTTTTGCTTTCCTGACCCAGGATCTTGTTTTCAGGGGTGCTGCTCATTGCTAGGTGTGAGTTGTAAAGGCACTGGGGGTGCTGGCAGTCTCCCTCTGCAGCCCAGCTCCTTGCAGTCAGCCCTCACCCTGATTTTCCCAAATCTTACTCCTATTCCCCAGGAATCAGTAACATTACAGACAGTCTGGCAGTGGGACAGCTGGCACAACTCAAAGGTGCTGGAGCTGTTGCAGTGACCATCTGACCCAAGGACGTGACGCCTGGCTCCCTCCGCCACTCTTGTAGCCTCCTGCTCTCCTTTCTCCTCATGTGGCATGTCCTCTTCAGCGTATTCATCCTGCCTTTGGTGTGTCATGGAAACTGCGTCAGATGTTTTATTAGTACTTTTTTTCTTTTACCCTGCAAGTGAACCCGGTCTCCTGGGAAATATGAGCTGAGCCCAAAAGACATTAATGTGCCTGCCAAAATGTCATTTTTTGAACCTATGGAGGAAAGAAAAAAAATGAAAGGCAAAACCAAGAGTCATCCCACCCTAGGTATGTCCATGTCTTGTGACTTTCATCATGTTTATAAGGTGGGGATTTCTCAAATGGTAGGAGCTACTGCAGAAGCAGCATTGCAGAAATCATGGCAAGTGCTGCTGGAGGAGGCCTTGGGAGGTCACCAGGTCCAGTTCTTCACCTACACATAAGTAGCCATTCCTGGACTAGACCTAAAAACAGAGGAGACTGAAGGCTGGTTTGCATGGTCCTATTTGCACTCCATCCTTCTAAATTCAGACAGAACCAAACATTTAAAAAAACCTTTAAAAACCCCCAAACTTTCCACTATGTGTTAATCATTTGCATTACCATCACCAGGCCCAGTAAAAGAAAAAATATCTAACTCTTTTTTGTAATTGTCTTTCTCAGTTTCAACAGCTTGACACTGCTGCTTCAGCATTCAGGAAGACTGTGTTTGTTTTCTGGGTGGTTTTAAGCCACTCTGGCTGATTTATCTATGGACCTGTTGGTTTCTGCAGGAGCTACTTGGCACGTACCAACGCCCTCCCATCACTGAGCACATTGGAGGTGGCCAGAGTTTTACTGGGGGTAGAGGGAACGGTTTTTTTGTTTTTTGGTCTTTTGGACATGGCAATCTTATGTGAAGCCCAAAGCTCGCTCACACCTCAGATTCCAGAGTGGCCTCCCAGGTGTCCCCACTGCAGGTGGGGGATACATCAATCAGTAGTGGAGAAATATCACATGAGTTAATAAATGCGTAGCAGGCAACACAGCTTCCCAATGAATTTGCCAGTAGGCACTCATGGTCCATCAGGCATGGGAAATTGCAGCCCTCAGGGTGATATCAGGCAAGTTTTGCTCCTCTGCCAGGAGAGTGTGTTAAATGCCAGGTCGGCATCAACCCAGGTTTTCAGCAAAGTGGGAGAACAGCAGGAACCAAAGCTCCTGGAGGTGGTTGTGGTTGACTGCTCCAACAACAGTGTCATGCACTGAAGACGGGGGGGGAGAAAAAAGCATGTTTTCCAGGGAATCTGATTGCACTGACTGGTGGCTGGAAGGGTCCTGCGGTGCATTTCATAAGAGTTTACATAGTTCTGGATCCCCTACCACTTAGAATAGAAAAAAGAAAGCCAATCTGTTTGATCAGGCCTCTCCCACTCGATATGTGTATTGGATTCTACATTAAAGCTTTTAACAGTTACGTACACATCTGAGCTGGAGCTATTGTTAGCCCATGTGATGGATTAAGATCAAGAATGTTAATGTTATCCAAAGGAACGCTTTTTAATGTATATTGCGATTGTATAAACAGGGTCACCAGAGCTAAATGGGATGTCAATGACCTATGAAGATCATAAAGTAAACAAAAGATCTTAAAATAAGCATGTAACCTGAACACGTCGGGGATTGTTGTATATCAAAGGCATTTGCTTATATAAAGTAAGGGAAAATTACTTACGGGTAATGTTGTTTGCCATAAGTCTACCTCATGCCTGCTCTACAAAGGAAACCTACCCAGAGGGACTGGGGCATGTCTCCATCTACCAGGAAGCACTGAGACCACAGCCCCGATTGAGCAGAGCCTAGCTTTCGTACATGCATAATAAACATACACTTAAATCCCAGGGAGCAGCGATAAGCTGTTGTTGCTGGTGAACAGCAAGGCTCCTCCAGCCTCCATCGGAGAGGGAGGGAGTATGACCCCACCAAACACTGCTGTCAGGCAGGTTTTGGAGCACTGGTGACACAGGGAGATCGTGGCAGGTCCATGACGCCAGCCAGCTGAGTGGGAATTAGCATACACCAGATGGTCAAAACCACCAGGAAGAGATGAGGAGCTAATATTTTTTTCTTTAACATTAGCATTTCCCTTTCTGCTTCCATTTCATTGGGATTGAAGAGTAGGGGCTTTTTCAGTTTGGTTTTGCTTACTGGGTAGCCCTTAAATAACTGGTGAGGTAGGGTGAACTCCTTGTTTAAGATATCCTAACCCACAGGGTCTTAAGGGGTTTCTTGTGAGACAGCAGGGTTAAAATCAGAGATGTGCCCGGGAACAAGGGGATCCTGGGGTCTTCTTTTCCTGTCCTTAGTGCAGTTGGTCATCCTGCCAAAGTGCAGATCATTTGTCCTTACTGAATGTCATCATATCTTCTTCAAGCTGCTTCTCCAGTTTTGAGATCTAATCCTGTCCTTACAGTCCCTCCAGGCCTGGTCCCCCCTGCAAATTTAATAAACATATTCTATCCCATTAGTTGGACCCCTCATGGAAATAGTGGCCAGAACTAGGACTGACCCCGAAGAATGCCTTTGCCATTGAGACTGGGAATCACAGAGAACACTTTCCAGGAATGGCTTTAAGAAATCGTTTTACACTTAGCCCAAAGTAGTTCTATCAAGACCATGTTTTCCTGATTTGCTTCTGAAAATCTTGTAAGAAACAGTTTGTTGAAGTTGTGGTATGCAATACCTATTGCTCTCTCTGTAGAGGCTGCTATGCTATCATAGGAGGAAATTCTATTAGTCTGATAGTATTTGTTCTTGGAAAGAAGTCTATGTTGGCAATTTTGCATTTCCTTGTTATTTTCTAGGTTGTTTTCAGAGTATTTACTTGTTCCAGATTTTTTTTTTTTTTTTTCCTAACAGGTTAAATTACTGGTCTAGAGTACCCCAGATCTTTAAAAAGTAAAACAAAATAATAAAGACCCAGAAACAAACCCCCGAAAGACCTTCACCTGTCCTCCATAAGGTCTCAGATTAATCTTTGAAAGATGGTCACAGTAGTTCCTTAATTGCCATTAGGTGATGTTCGTCAAGCCCAGGTGAACTGGAAGCGTCTAGTTTATTTAAGCTCTCTGTGAGCTGGTTCTATTGTGATTTCAGTCTGTCTCTTTGCCTCTGGTCCTGAGTTATATGGTTGATCTCAACAAAGGCTGATGCAAAGCAAGCCGGGGAAAATAGGAGATTAATCAGTGATTTTTCTTTCCTGTGTGGTAGTGTTTTGTTGGTTCTACAGAAATTCTGCTGTATAGGAGAACTCCAAGTAGGCAAGTAAGGATGTGACTTTATTTCATCCTTTAATTTCTGTCATTCTTTACCAGAGCCTATGATCTTAGTCTCAGGGCCCAGCTATTCAGGGAAGGGGACTGAGACCTGCCCTACCACAGGCACTTAGTCTTATTTTGCATACTCTGCCATCCAGCACAACATTTAGATATCTAAGGGGGATGACTGATCCAAATTGCCAGCAATAAATGATCTCTTTGCCTCCAGCCCTGATGCTGATCTTTACCATGTGTATCTTGCAGTCCTGCCAGGGCTAGCTCCCAAATGCAACCGGCAGACAGTGCAATAATGGCCCTGAGGAGCAAGGACCTTCTGTTCCCTGTGACTTGCTATTTCTTTTCACATATAGTAGATCATTTCTATGGCCTTTCTCTTCCCTTTCATCAGGGAAAAGAATTTGGTGTCCCAAAGCTGCTCAAGGAGGGCAACATTTAAGAGCTATTCCCACCATCTCTGGGGTTTTGCTGCCATCTCAGCTGCCCCAAACAAACCCTGATGTGGCCTATGCCTTACATGTCCCATGACCGAGCTCCCTTTTCCAGGGGTAGAAAAGCATGACCAAGGCAGAGGAAGCATGAGAATCAGGTTCTCCCCTATGTTGTGAGCACAAACCTTCTTCCAGCTCTTAGGAGAGAGTTATTTATGTTTAGAGTGGCTGCTTTGTTTGCCAGCTGCCCAGCAGCATCCCTCATTGTTCCCATGTTACCTCTGGGGGTTTCTTTGTTGTGGTGTAATCTGGTTTTTTGTTTGTTTCAGAGAAAGTTAGTTTCCATTACCTTTGGGAATTTTCCATTAATTTAATACGAACTGGCATATCAGGTTTTGGAATGATGACATAGAGAAATATGGGATTATCCCCTGGCTACTGGACAAAATAAAAAGTTCACAACATTGATAAACCTTTACTTTTATGTTTCCCATTAGGTGCAGGCATATAGTTTTGATTTTTTTCCTGAGATATATGTACAAATGCACCACAAAGGAATGTAAATCACCCATATACAAAGTGGTCCTTGCTTACTTGAGCAAGCTCTTCATAGCATGCAGAAATTCAGCTGTTCTCCATTACAGATACTATGATAGTAATCAGCAATTTAAAACTCTTTCAATAATTGTTAGCCCAAAAGGTTTTGTTTATTTGTTTACTGGCATTGAATGATGGTTATTATCAGCTTTGAATGACATTCAGCATTCATTTTGCAGCTCTGTCTGTTTTCAAATATTTGGGGATGTCCTTGTTAGGATGTTTTCAGTGCAATTTCATTCACAGCAATTCCAAAGCACACGTGCTGTATGTGATCAATTAATTACTGCTTGTAATCAAAATTTTTCTTAACATGCGGAAACACAGACAACAAATATGCTTTAAAATGTCTTTGTTTTGTCAGGAAACGACCTCCCAATGTGCTTTAAAATATGTAAATAGCTCTGTGCTCTATGATGAAGCATTGCTGTGTGGTTTATCTAAAGAAAGACTCCTCTGTGGAAGGGATGTATTGACTAGCACTTTGCATAACTTAATAGTGGGGCTGGTGGCCGTGTACTGTTCCTTTGGTCCTTCTGACTTCAGAGACTCTGGTGCATGTGATAGCTACTGTCTTGAAAGATTAAGAAATCGTTTTACACTTAGCCCAAAGTAGTTCTATCAAGACTGTGTTTTCCTGATTTGCTTCCGAGAATCTCATAAGAAACAGTTTACTGAAATTGTGGTATGCAATACTTATTGCTCTTTCTGTAGAGGCTGTTATGCTATCATAGGAGGAAATTTTCTGGTGGGTCCTTACAGCTGGAAACACAGAAGGTGCACAAGAAGAATTACAGGGTTACTAAAAGAGGAGAACAAAGAAAGCTCTCAGCTGATTAATTCCTTTGCTGGTGGAAATTAAACACATTTTTTAAACTGGTCCAAGTGACTTTGGAACTATGTCCACATCAGTGGAAACTAAGTATCAAACCTTTTCAGGTGTTTCTGTCCATCCCATGTGTTGACTAGCTGCTACTTCTGCTATGTTTTGCATGATGTCTGCACAGTCATTTTTCTTGAGACAGTAACCGCTGAACTGGAATAAACCAGCTTAAAGTAGGACATGAGTTTTGGGGCTAAGGTGAAGAGCTGTTTGGGAGAGATGAGATTATTCCCTATCTGCCCATCATAGGACTTTTCCTGTTTGTTTGTCTGCATCATCTTCCAAAACATCTGGTGCTGGCCTTTGTCGAGATAACACATCAAGATCCACAGGTTAGATCCTGTGTGGTCTTGTCTGTTGGGAAGAAAGGGCATTTAGATAAGTTAAGTAGCAGAAAGGACTAGTCTTGAAGGGAGTTTTCGGCTGAAGATGGATGAGCCTCTCCTGTTTTGTGGACCCGTTCCCTCTGTTACCCGATTTCTTTATGACATGCTGGCAGTCGCCTTAGCTGGGCTCTTGCTGCGAGACAGTCAGCACTGCACTCACAGCACTGCAGGAAAATAAACCCATTCAGACCAAGCAAAACACTTGGAAAAACATGTAGATGTCTTTTTTTTTTTGGTAGTCAATCTTTCTTTGGTGAGTCCTGAGTTGTGCTTCCCCTTAAAGCTTTGCATGCAAAGACCTTTTTGTGAACGTTGTCAGCCTTTGCACTAGATTTGGCAATTTTCTTCTGACATCACTATTGTAGAGGAGGACAGAGGAAGGGCTGATGACAGGGGTGCGTTAATTAAAATTAGATACTCTTTTAATTTTGGTCACTGTCTGGAAGCTGTGACAATAACAAAATGCCTTGGTCTTTTATTCTCTTCTCCACCTGATTAAAACAAGAGAGGTCAGGTTCTTCCCTGTGTTATGCCACCATCCAAAGTATTGAAATGGGGGTCTCAAGAGATCTGGTTAGGCTTTCTGGGCTGTCCAGGCAGATTGATACCATCTGGAAGTCTGGCTGGGGAGAGAGTTTGAAATCTGGACCCTGATACTGGCTTTTTAGTCTTCCATTTTTCTAAAGTGGCTTTTCAGTGGAAGTAAATGACTCTAATTGTATTGAAGGAGCTTGACTAATTCACACCAGCTGAGGGACTGGCCCCTGAGGTCTGGGCTGGCCTGTTCTTTCTGTGTCACTTTAAAAAACTTTTTGGATAATATTGTAGAAATGTCTTTCTATGTCACTTTTAAAAAACTTTTTGGATAACAGTGTAGAAATGGAAGTCCTTGGCTGCTTTGCATTCAGTTTGAGATGCAGCAGCACCTTCTGGGAAGAGTATGCATTTCCATGGTGACTCTAGCCGAAAAGATGTTTCCACTTATGGCAACGGGTATCATTTGCCCTCTTCCATGTCCATCCAGGAAAGTGATGATGAGGTGGTGGGTTGAGGCTCTGGCAGCACATGTCTGATAGTCGTTGCTGAGATGGGCCAAAACATCTTAAACCTTTGTAGCAACAGAATGAGCAGGAGGTATAATAGAGCTTTCTCTCCATCAGTTTTGTGGTTTTAAAATGCCAGATTGTGAGCTGGGCTGGCAGGGTGCTCTGCACAGGCTCTGCTTAGTAGGCATAAAAGCCCAAGCTCAGGGTGCTGAGGTTGGGAAACATCCCTGCCTCTCTGATGTCCCAGCATGGTATATGTACAGCCTGTGTGTTTCATTTGCATTGACACCTCTTGGATATGGGCTTCTCTGCTCCGGGGTGCAGTGAAGTCCTGGGCTTCTGAGCCTTTGTAGAGTACCCTTAAGCTTTCTGTGATTCAGCTGAAAAAAGCATAGGAATCTTTGCATAATTTTTTGTGTAGCTGAATATACAGAACATCCTTTTTTGTTTTTAAGGTGACTAGAGGAAAGAATACTGCAGTTCAGGTATCAATACTGAACTGCATCTTTATTTTGGTCCTTTATTGTTTACTCTGCTTTAACTGTAGAGCCCTCTAAAGGGGGGGGAAGAAAATATCCTGCTTGTCACTCTCTCAGATGGTATTAAATGACCTTGCTGTGAAAGAAGAAGCTAGTTCTAGGTAGCAGCTTCAAAGCTTTGTTGTTAAAGTCCCAACTTGTTTGTTCTTAAGGCCAAAGGAATAAACACAAATGTACACAAATAGGGAAGAGAGAGAAAAAAGGCAAAAGATAACAGAGCTTCTGATGCTTACAGCTCACTTGCTGAAAAATCAGTTTGTAATATTTTTGCTTGTTGTGAGTTTTAAAGGAATCAGACCAGATGCTCAGCACACGTAAATTTTGTTCCATTGTACCACTCTATACCTGACCTGTTGGCTTAGCTTGCCTCCAATCAAGGACTTGCAAGAGAGGATCTTTCTATGGCTAAGCAAGCCTGATATTTATTAAACAGGAGGTTAAGAGGAGAGAAAATGGAAGACAGAAGCAACTACAGAGACTCAGAAGACCTAGAGAGACTATTAATAGGAACTGAAGTTTACATCTCAGGTGTTGCTGAGGGATTCAGCTGAACCTGATGATCCCTGTATCCTTACCTGAAGCAGAGCTGCACTGACAAGCATGCCTCTTTTTTCTCTCCCCTCAGGTGTCTGGGTTTAGCACATCTTTTAATATCTGCAGATAATGTAACAAGGAATGGCTGAGTACCAGCAGCAGAGATGGCCAGGATGCTCTGCAAAATTACTTGCTATAGGCTGAAGCCTTTCAGTTGTAAAGGGCCTGTTGGTAAAGCAATCTCACAAAATCATGTAAATCTTGTTCCAGCAGAGCTAGTCACCAAAAGTAAATATCTGTTCATCCTAGATGTGGGCTTGTTTGTGATTACCTTTGTGCTAGCTTGGGCTGGGAGACCATGCACTTGTCTGGTGATGAAGATGAGACTCCTCTGTGCTTCTCATCACTGCCATTTCTATTTGCATCTGGTCCTTGCTCATATATAGGTAACATCCTCCTTGTGAACACCACCTTGATGTAGTTAAGACAGTTCCCTGACCTCACTGCACATTTCTCAACAACCATGTCATTTCCTCCAGTTGAAGCCCATCAAGTTGTCATTACTTACATGGGTTTATTTTTGCAAACCATTTTTACTTAAACTATACATGTGCTGAGGTGTCTGGCTGCTGCCTTTCACCTGCTTAGGACAAGGCAAGATGTCATTGTGAACTTTAGTACAGTGGTTCCTCTACATATATATTTTATAAAACTCAAGAGTCCTTTGGGGTTAGGAATGATTTGTCCCATCAATTCAAAATGTTACCTAATACCAATAAATGCTAATAAAGAGCCTGTAGCTGGCATTGTATACCAAAGCACTATGCATTCATTAGAAATCACCTATGCAAGCGCAAGGCCAGCCAAAATAATCTCCTAATCAGTTATAAAAAGTCTACAGTACTTGTCAGGAGCTCAGTGTGGGGCAATAGCATTGAGAGTTGTGGTTTCTGGCTGAGGCACTAGATCTGTTGCACATGGAGACAAGCCAGAATAATAAGGTCCTCACTGGGACCCAATCTTTCCCATGTTTGGTGTAAGGGAGGGGGGATTTGAATTAAGAACAGTAAGTCTTCACAGAGTTTTTATTTGGGGTTTATCACCATTATGAAGGGAAGAGCGTATGTCAGATGTCTACTGTTCTGTGGGGACACATCTGTGACTGTTTTCCAAAATGCCTGTCTCCTCCAGTATGCCACAAGTCTCCCTGCATGTCACTTCTTATGTGAGTTCAATGGCATGTGTGACTTGGCATGCACGAGGCTGCATAAGGGATATCTCAAGGTGGTATGTGTTTTTTCAAAGGTGGTCTTCCTATGTGAGGAAAATCCTGACCTTGCCTGTTGAAGTTGCTTTATGGCTCCTGGCTGGTAGTACCCAACTTTTGCAGAGAGCAACAAGCCATTCTATCTTCAATGTTTCACCTAAGTTAGTATTAAAACTTTATTTAATATGTCCGGTGATGTAGGACTTTAAAGACCCCAATGGCCTACCATCATTCATGAGCAAGTATGTCATCTTTCTGTGCACTTAAATGGAAAAAAAGTTGAAGTGTCTCCAAAGAATATATTTTTCACTGGTGCTGGAAATCTTAAATGTTCACTTTTCAGGCAGCTTATAATAGGATCTGAAATCAGGAAATGTCGGAATATGACTCCTGAAATGCGTTCTGTAATCAAAGGGGAACATACAGTTTTTTCTAAGTGTCCAATTGTCAAGCTTGCTATGATGATTAATTAATTGAGAAATCTCTTTCCTGAGGTTGTTCCATCTTAGAGTGATAGATGATTATAGGGGTCAAATCTGTACTGCATGGCTATGTTTTCTCCTGTCTTGATGGAGCACAGAAGTCCCTGCGATATGGTGGGACTGCTAATGCCTTATTGCAGAATAGGGCAGGCAGCAGGCGACAGTGGCATGTGCCTCCTTGCCTCCAAAGCAATGTTCCTTAGAGTCAGCAGCAGACTTGACCTTTTGAATGTGGGGTGTCCATGCTGTGGTGCAGACCCTGAAAGAAGATCTATGTCTTGCAACCCCTTTATACTACTTTTTTTCCCTAGGGTTCTTCAGAGCTGTGCTTGGGAGCTCATGGAATAGTAGGATTTCTCTAGCTGTCTTCAGTCTTCTCCCCAGTGCCCCGTTTGTGAAGGAGCCATCAGACGAGTGTTGGGAGCCCTATTTTTGTGATACTTCAGGTGCAAGTTCAACCAAACTTGTATTAAGGACAGTTTGGTTGAACACACCACATGGCAAGAATTGTTGCACCCATCTGCTACCAGCTTTCACACTGGGTTTGGCCAACAGCACAGCTCTGCTACATCTTAGAGAGACACAGGAGCTTGACTCACAGGTCAAACTGTGTGGTCCTGAAACTAAGTATTTGGGCAGCCAAATTCTGTTGGTTTGGCATTTTTAAGCTATATACATGCCTACCCAGCAGCTGAGGTTGCCTGAATGTTCCAGTTGTAGCTGCTTTGGCTTTGCCCTTCTATAAATATTTGGTTGTGCTTCTTTGCCTTGGACCAATGAGCAGAAAACTGGAAAACAGTATTTTAAAAATTGTCTTCAAGAGAACAGTGGAATACTTATGCTATAGGCATTCCCACAAACTAGGATGGGTTGAAGTATACTTAGCCCCTGGTTTATGAGACTGAGGTCAAATGTGACATTTTCCCAGATGACAGAATGTCAGGATTGCTTTGCCAAACCATGTCACCAAAATTCTAACTCTTTGTGCATCAGCACTGTATTTATTTGGGTTGCTGTTTGAAAGTGCTAGAATGAAACCTGCTGCATCTGCCGTTTTGCATGTTAAGTGTAACAAAGCATGTGGTTGGTATGACTGGATACTGGCTTTTGTACAACTGCTCACGTTTTGTCCTAATTTTGGGGGGTGGGGGTGGTGCGGTTTATACACTTTCTCAGAGAAAAAGGCTTGGGATATTTGCGTAGGTGTCCATGACCGCCTGGTGGGAAAGACACCTTGATTCTGGTTCTGTATTTGATGGTGCATGGGTGGGATCACTGCTCCAAATTCAACAGTTAAATCACAGTTGTTTATGAATCCTTAAGATCCACAGGCCAGAACACATGTTTAAGAAGTCTGGAGTAGCTGTGTTGAGCAAACTCTTCTACAGTTAAAATACAGACAGAAATACTTCCTACTGATTCAGCAGCTTCTGCAATGTGCTGTGGAAGTGGCAGTAGGTCCCTAGCAGGACTGCACACATGGAGGTGCTGGGCTGAATCTAGAACACGTACCAATGTTGCTTGGTGTTCCCCAGGTCACCAAGCAGAGGATGTCTCCCACCCTCTTAACACTGACTCCACACTTCTTAACTCCTCTTATGCTGGACTCAGCAGACTGGAGACAACCTATTGCCACTTTCTTTGGGAAAATTGACAAAGTTATCTGATGGAAAAATAAGAATGACCAGAATGGTGCTTGTTATCAGATCAACACATGAGCAACCCATCAGTGTGAAATGAGGTCATGCAACAATGGAGTAGAAGAGATTTTTCTTGTAACTTGCCACCGGTTTGGTCATGACATGCACATGGTAAGGTCTCACTCCCACCACACTAGTGATGCACATGTTTTTTGACTAATCCTGTAATGACAGCACATGAGCTGACGATGGTTGTTTAAGTATGTTTTCTCATGCTCTGCTAAAAATTCCAATGAGCATAAAGCTTCAACTCCAACCAGGTATCTTAGTACCACAGGACTTCTCAATTTAATTGAAACCACTTTATGAGACCATCCAGAGTAAATACTCCAAACAACAGAACATGGTTGGTAATATGTGATTTATTTTATTTTTTTTTTAACAAACTGATCTGGGAAAATGTTTCCACACTGACAAAAACAGAACAAATGTAGGTCAATGTCTGAAGGAGATGAAAGAAGCCAAGTGCAATGAGAGCCTATTGTTTCATGCTGACATATGCAGGAAGCTTGTGGAGAATGAACATCAAACTAAAATGTGAGGAAAAAAGAATAGAAGGCATGAAAATCATCATACTCAAGAAAACAAAGAGATCAGAAAGTTAAGGGGCATGCTAAGAAATCTGCACTAGGAGGCTAAATAAATGAGTTTCACATTTCCCCTTCTCCCTTCTCTTCAATTCCGGGTTTCTCTCTCCCATTTGTCTACTAGGTAGCAGCCTCTTCTTCCTTCCAGGAACACTTTGATTTTTCCCTTCCTATCCTGCAGATGCCAGGGCCTAGAGAGATCCAGATGGCAAGCAGACCAGCAAAAAAATGCCTCTTTACTATTTCACTTCTCATCTTCCTCTCAAGTTAAAAACACATGAAAGATCTATTGAAAAGAACAGACAGTCTTATTTACTTTTTAATAAGTAAATTTAGTTTACTTATTTAACAGAAGTTAATCCACTGTTCAAACAGCTGGAGTAAATATGAAGCAGCAATTTAGAGTCTAATTCTTGCATTCACCAGTCTTACACTGATGTATTTTCTTGGACTTCAGAGGCATTTTCCTGACTTGGGCAATGGGCATGAAGAATTGGCCCTTCGTGCTAATTATTTCTGCCACCCATTGTCATCTGGAAACATCTTCCACAGCTCTGGCCAGCCAGTGCCTTCTCTAAAATTTCAGAGTGGGTCTAGAAGACTTACATCTGTTCTCAGCTCAGTGTAGAGAAAAGAGTTCTTCAGGTATGTAAACAACAAGCAGAAACAGAAGGAAAATACTGGCCCACTGTTATACAGGAGAGGTGAATTAGTCACCAACAATGCTGAAAGGCAGCGGTTCTTAACACTTTCTTCACCTCTGTCTTTACCAGCATTGTTGGGTCCCAGGCCTTGGGACCAAAAATCCAGGTCAATGCAAACACAGACCCACTGTCAATGAAGGAAGGGTTGGTATATAAACTATCGCAGGAGCTTGACCCCTACAAATCAATGGGCCCTGGACATTACCCACCCGAGGATGTTAAGAAAGCTGGCTGATGTCATTGAGAAGCTGCTCTCCATAATGCCTGAGAAGTTGTGGATATCAGGGGATGTCTCAGAAGACTGGAAGAAGGGCAGTATAACCTCCATCTACAAAAAGGACTTAAAGGAAGATCCATGAAATTATAGGCCCATCAGTCTTACTTCAGTCCCTAGGAAAGTTATGGAATGAATCCTCCTGGGGGCTATCACAAGTCAAATGAAGCACATGATTGGGTAAAGCCAGCAGGGATTCACCAAGGCCAAATCATGCTTGACGGTCCTGATTGCCTTCCATGACAAAGTAACCTGCTTGGTTGATGTGGGGTGAGCAGTAGACATTGTCTACCTGATTTCTCCAAGGCTTTTCATATGGTTCCCCACAGCCTTCTCCTATAGAAGCTGATGAGTTATGGTCTAGACAAGTGGTCCGTGCAATGGGTGGAGAACTGGCTCACAGGCTGCACCCGGAGGGTGCTGATAAATAGCTCTTTTTCAAATGGGCAGCCTGTCACAAGTGGGGTCCCCCGGGGATTCTTATTGAGCCCAATGATGTTTAATATCTTCATAAACGATCTGGATAATGGGATAAATTGTACCTTGATGAAGTTTGCTGAAAATACCAAAATGAGTGGGGAAGTGGACACTTCAGAAGGCAAAGCCACCCTGCAGGAAGACCTGGATAGGCTGGAAGAGTGGGCTAACAAGAACCTTATGAAGTTCAACAAGGGCAAGTGTGAGGTCTTGCACCTGGAGAAACATAATCCAGAAGTGCAGCACAGACTGGGACCTACCCAGCTGGGGAGCATCCCTCAGTGGAAAGGGGTCTGGATGTCCTGGTGGACAACAAGCTCGATAGGAGTGGACAGTGTGCTGCAGAGGCAAAGAGAGCCAATGGGTTGCTGGGTCGCATCAACAAGGGCATCACCAGTGGAGATACAGAAGTCATTATCCCAATCTGCTCAGTGCTTGTCAGGCCACACTTGGAATACTGTGTTCAGTTTTGGTCCCCACTACACAAAAAAGATGTGGACAGGCTGTAGAAGGCACAGAGAATAGCCACAAAGATGCCCAAAGGACTGAGAATCCTGCCAGGAAAGGCTGAATTGGGTTTCTTCAGCCCTGAGAAGAGAAGGCTTAGGGGAGACCTTATCCCCATGTTCCAGTATTTTTATCCTTTTTTACAAGGAGTCACATGGAAAATATGAGGGGTAACGGATACAAGTTACTCCTGGGGAGATTCTGATTGGACATAGAGGAAAATTTTCCACAATAAGAACAACCAGCCAATAGAATAATCTCCTCAGGGAAGTGGTGGGTTCCCCAACATTGGAGACTTTTAAGATTCAGTGGGCTTCCTGGCTGTCTTGTCTAGTCTGTGCTTTTGCCAAGAAAGCTTGAACCAGATGATCCTTGAGGTCCCTTCCAACCTATGATTCTATGATTCTTTAACAAACAGGGCTGCACTGGAATAAAACTGCTGCAAGAGGAGAGAGTTATGTCCTGGATTTTTACAGATGAGGCACTGGTGCATTTTTTCCTACTGACCATTTCCTTCATATAGGTTTTTCCACCTTTGGTAATAGAAAAATATGTTGGTGGGACAACTGCCTGCCGAAATCCTGTGATACCCCATTGACTTGAATTGCCATCAAGGGGCTGACCCAAGGAGGACTGTCCTCGTGACTGTGCAAGTGTTCCCAGGATTGTTTCTTCCCATACCCTTCCTTAAACAGGTGGGATACCAAATTTCCACCCCATCAGTATAACAAAGGACTTCTATGACAGCCTGATGGATGCTCTGGGTCTGTTCCTTGTGAACTCTGTATTCATGACACCATGAAATACATCGTCTGATGAGAGGTGTTATCGGGCCATTGCTATTTCTTAAAAGTTCAATAGTTTCTGACAGTAAAACCATGAACCCTAGCAAAGAACAAAAAAATCTCCTATCTGTCATCCTCACAATGTATAAAAATGAAGCCCAGATTTTTGGGGTTATTTTAGGGCACAGGGTGATGATGACTGTTTCAATGCACTTAGTGCTACATTTAAATTGGTGATTTATGCAGCCTGACATTGACTTTAATTTAGCTCATGTTACAAGTAAAGTAACTCAGTCCTTAATGAAGTGTACTCCATATGACATATTGAACATGGGATCTGACAATCAGTGGTTGAAAACTAACCTAGGTTATGTTTTTTTTGTCATTGAAAGTGGGCTGTCAGTTCATAAACTTAAAACCAAGGCATGCTGACCTATCACTCTCTCTGAAGTATGGTGCTGAAGACTGAGACCTGCATTAAAATAAACTTTTCTCATCCTCTGAAAGGAAAAGGAGGGGAATAAAACTTACACATGATCTGTGTTATACAGATGAGAACATTACAACATGAATGTGTGTGTATACACACATTTATTTAGTTTTCTGCTATGTGAGTATATAGGAAAAAAGGTTGTTAACAAAGATTTGCGCCCTGACCTATGCAAACCTTTGGACTGTGTAGTACAAGAGGGAAAGAATTTGATATACATGTTCCTGAACAAATGGATCCAGCTCTGAAGTAGTATAAATTATGCTTACATCAGCTCTTACAGGCGTTCAGAACAAGGCTATAGGGTAAGAGATGGGGAGCACAGGCTGGCTGGCTCTGGGAGCATTTCGGGGGGCTTTATATGCCTGCATTTCAAAGGAATTAACAGAGTAGTTCTGAACTGTAAATATGCAAATCTTTTGAACATTTATGTTAAGAGGTTTGTCCTTGTTTGCATATGGAAAAGGAAGCAAAAGTTTTGAGTGATTCCAGGAAGCAACATTTAAAAATGACAAAGTCTGCTGCAGCCTGGGTTAAGTCACAGCTGTGTTTTTTCTCAGTACAAAAAGTTGACTTAAAGTAGCATGGCAAGGGCTTTTTTCTGTGTGTGGAAGACTGGCTCAGACATCTACATCCTCAGTTTCTTTCTTTTGTTTTACAAAGCTGAAAAAGGATGCTTTTAGTATTTGAGTGTGGGATTTGGGGGGAGGAATGGAGACAAGCAAGGGGCATCAGTTTCTGGGCCAGTTGAAGATGATATATTTTCCCTTTAAAAAAAAAAAAAATAAAGGGGGGAAAGGACAGATGTTATGTCCCAGAGTGTTTTCTGGGAAGAGGAGAACAAATGAATGGATGGGAATAAAAAGTAGTGAGGGAGAGCTTGTCAGTTGAAAGCATGTCTCTGATACAAGGGAGGAGTGTGGGAAAGATGTTAGCTTGGGTTAAAATAGCACTGCCACTGGACAGCCTGGGTTTAACTCTGTCTAACATGAAATTATCCCAAACTCCTCCATCAGCTTGAACTCAGGATACTAATCTAAGTAAACCACTCCCCAAAGCTACCTTGATTTTATTGTATTGTATCCCAAGGCATGACAGCCTGCCTGGCTTACAAATTAAATAGTTTGCAGCATAGAATATTTTGTGCCAGCAAAAGACAGGATCATGGGCACAGCAGTGAGAAGTGACTTGCTTTAAACAGAGGGAGAGCAGCAGAATAAAGCTGACTTTTCAACAGCAAGAAGCCACTGCTTGTAGCCCAAGCAGTAAATTGCAGGTCCAAGCTTGCCTGGTGCCCTGGTCTGGTGGGTTCAGGCTTAGGGGCAGGGTTTCTGGGAAGAAGAAGAAGAGGTACTTTAATTTAAAATAGGAAACATGCTGTTCATTTTTGTGCTTAGCTCAAATACCTCTTCATTTTATTTTATTTTATTTTATTTTTGGCTTGCTGAGCAACCTCAGTTGCTTCTTGTCTAGGAAGGGAATAGGGTTGACACTAGGGAAAATGGGCAAAAATTATCGGCTTGAAAATGTTCAAGGAAAAAGGAATTCTTTGACAAAAAAGCAAAAATCAGAAAAATACAGTGAAGGATCCTCAGTTTCGAGGGGTTTATAAATGCTTGTTGAATATCCATTTGATCTTTCACCTTAGGATGTACTTAATGGTTAGTATCTGCTATCTTGCTGTTTTGCCTAAGAAATCACAAAGAATAGCAGGGGGCAGGGAGGGGGTACCCAGCTCCAAGAGTATGACATTTTATTTTAACATTGAGCATGACATGGATTTAGTTTTCCAAGAAGCAAATGCGGTGTCGTACATCAGTACTAAACCGGAGAGTGGTCTAATCACTAATATTTGAAATATTTGTGCACTTCTGCCCAAATAGCTGATTGATCAAGAGAGGGATGTTTAACTTCTTGGTGGAGGACATGGTAATTAAGTAGTAACAAAATACTTTACAAAAAATAAAACAATCCCAAGAATAGATCACATAATCATAGGTTCCAGCCCAGCCCAACACTATGCAATTTCATATTTGATTTATTATGTTTTAGCCTGGGAGCTTCAAAAGTGTCTAAGAGTTTGATAGGCAAACCCCAGTGAGATTCTCCTGGCTCCTTTGAAAATGGCAGGAATTTTCTGTTTACAGCATCACTAGTGATCAATGGAATTTTTGGGACAGTTCAAGAAATATTAAACAGGCTGAGTTTGCTCTTTATGAATTAGTTTGGTGTTTATTCAGCAGCTCATTTTTCACTGAAGTACAGTATTTCAAAATTTCACTTGTTTGTTATAGGGTTGTCAGAATGAAATCTATTTCCAAAAATATACATTTCCATCTTGTACTTTTTTTCCTGCTGTAGCTAAGGTTATGTCAACACTCCCAATGTAAACCCCCTCATTTCAAAGATTAGTAATGCTGGCATCATTGGTCCAGACTCGAGCATAGCAAAACCATGAAATAACCTCTCTAGGAACATGTTTTGAAATTATTGTTTTCAATGCCTTTACCTTTTGTGTTAAGCATCCTTCTGTACAGAAAGTAGTCACTTTTAGCCTCTGTTGCAAAGTTACAGTTAAAAGAAGGAAATTGTATAGGCTCTTACTGAAGCATCTGCATCTCACAAGTTAAAACTGGCTGCCCTGCTAAGATTTAAAAATCAGCTCCTGCTGAAGCTCAATAACATTTTCTGTAGTGTTGTTTACCATGCATAACCATAGTAATATAACAAGGGTCCATGCCTGAGCTTTTGGATGGTGTACTCTTCCCACTTGTTGCCATCTTTTGGGTCCTCCTATAATATATACATTTAAAACAAGTATACAGCTGTATATTTTCTTAATCTGGAAACACTTCGGCATCTCCCATGGAAAAATAAGAGCCAAACCCTGGACAAGGCTTAGGAATGCTAGTGCTGTGCTTCGGAGTTCATCATTCATTCCTCCTTCCCTATCTGTCTGGTTTCCCATCATCAAATTGGGTTTAGCTGTGGAACAATATGGAGATTGGCATTAGTTGTACTCCCTTTTTGATACTAGCTAAGTACCAGAAAGAAGCTCTCAAAGCATTGCAGAGCTGCTGCAAAGATCATCTTCACAATGCACTGGTTGTACATTCAAACATTTTTTGTGAGCTGGAGAGCTCAAGGTTGGGCTATCCAGCATGCCCTGGGGTTTACTACTGTTATAGGTGACAAAATTGGTCCATAATACAACTCAGTTTGGTTGATTGCATCTTAAATTCCATGCTCAACACTGAAGTACTATCCTTCCCTGGCTTGCCAGCAGTAATTTGTCCTTTGCTTATGGGCTGAAAAAGGTCTTCTACAGGCAGAGAGCCTGGTGCTCTTGTGCTCTCATGCAGCCAACGACCCAGCTGGATTTTGTGCAAAACTGGTTTAAAAGAGGCTGGGAGGGTGGAAGTAAATATCGCATGGTGACAAATAGGTCAGTGATTTCTAATGCTTCTGTTGCCCTAATTGTCAGTAAGCCAGGGTCATACCATTAGTGCAACAAGAGCTAGGGTAAGGAACGCCAGATGCCAGTACAGATCTGCTTGGCAAGACATCAGAGCCAACACAGCAATGGGCCTCATAACCAGCTCCAGTTATGGCACTAATGATTGCGCCACCAAGTCTTCCCCTGCAGTCCCCAGCTGCCAGGTTATAGTGAAAGCATAAAATAAGAGAATAGGCTGGTTAAAGACTGTTTCACAAGTTCATTTTATAGGAAGAAGCAGGTGATGATAGAGAGTGGCCTCTGGTGCCATCAGCAAGTCTTGAAGAGGAGTGGTACAGCAAAAGTGAAACTTTGGGTCAGAGGACAGCTGAACCCATCAGGTAGTCCTGGTCTTGGATACACCTGATCAGCAATACTTGAAAAATGAAGACTGCAGGTGAGGCAGAACTTTCTGCTGAAAGGCAGAACTTTCCTGGGAGTGAGGGAGCAGGAACGGATATTTAAAGATGAAATGGGAATGTGTAGTCATGTAACTCTACAGGGTAGTGCTGCAG
This sequence comes from Athene noctua, assembly GCF_965140245.1. Lineage (NCBI taxonomy): Eukaryota > Metazoa > Chordata > Aves > Strigiformes > Strigidae > Athene > Athene noctua. Next base: position 127,191,352 of record NC_134037.1, on the reverse strand, counting down.
GAAAATAAAACCTTGCTGAACACCTGGAGGCTCAGAGAAAAAATAATCATAGGAGCTGGCAATTCTGAACCTGACCAACATGAAATTCCCTTTTAGATGGCTTGGCTCTCTAATCTGAGGAAAGACAGGGAGGGCAGAAGCAGCCACCTCTGAGATTTGCCACCAAGGAGCCAAGCAGGGTCAGCCTTCATGATGTGGACCTGTCTCTATAGGTACCGGACTGAGCCCATCCTCTTGTACAAATGTGCTTCTGAGTGCCAATCTGGTTTTCAAACATTCCTGTTTGCTCTTCTATCTTTAATTATTACTGTTTTAAGTCGAGGATGTCATTTCTAGATGTTCTTGACTGACGCATACCCAGTGTTTTGAACGCTGTGTCTGGAGTCTCTGTGATTTTTGCATGACAACAGGATTACATTTATACAATTAATTAATGTTTGCTTGACCACTTTTATCCAATTTCTTTCTCCAGCACATAAAAGAGAACCTGACATAAATTTCTCTTTCAAAACAATTGACTTAGCAACTGCTGACCTTCTGTTCTGTCATTCTGAGGATTGATTGGATATTGTTGAATTGTTTCATTCTGCAGTAATTAAACATAAAATTAATTATGCTAGTAACCTATTATTTCTTTGAACCAAGGACTAAGTCATTTGTTTTTGCTTGGTTACTCTGTGGGTTCTGACATCAGACAGAAAAACCTTGCTGTTACAAACAAACAGTATAAAGAGAGCAATTTAATAACCAAAATATAATATAAAGACTTCTAATTTCCGTATGGCTGGCCTATTGCATTAGGTTAATATAATTTGATCTATAAATCTTTTAAACCTTATGATTTTGTAATTTAAACATTTCCTGGATGGCTAATCATGCAGGGAAAGAATAATAATAATAATACACCCCACCCCAAACCTAAAACAAAACATGAGCCAAAAATATACCTTAAAAGTAGATTTAAAAGATTAGATAGGAGGAACATTTTTAGAAGACTCGGTGAGCCCTAGTATGGCTGAATATTTCTGGAGCTTGCTGCTTATATAAGTCTGTCTGCATTCAGTCTGGTGCTGATGCAGAATTTCCTTTGTTCTGATGAAAGCGTTGTTAGATATGTTTACATTGCTAGTATTTGTTGTAGAAAGGAACATCAGAATGACAAGTTGATATTATCAAAATATATGTGCTCTTGGACACCAAAATAGTATTTTGTGGTTTTCATTAGCATGGGCCATATTAATTTAATTAACATGATTGAAAGTTATATCATACCATGAGGCAGATTCCGAGCCCTGTCTTATTACTCACCCACAGGCTATAAAATACTACGGCTGACAAAAGGGGTGCATGTTTGTATGTGTGTGTGTGTTCCTACTTACAAGTTCACCTGTGTGCTTTGCCCCAAAACTGATGGGAATGGTGTGATGATGATCATGTAGAAATCAGAATGGGGAAAAAATAGAAATGGGCAACCATCCCGCTCCAGCGGAATATTGGGCTTTTCCCAGGGCCGGGTACTGAGGTCCCTGAGGGTGGTGGCTGTCCCCTTCGAGGCTCACCAGACTCTTCCTGGAACTCTGCCTCCAGCACCAGCATCATCCAGCAGGTCTTCTAATCACTCCAGATTAGAGTGTAAGAATTGCGATGTTTGTGGCTACCAGTACAAGTCCTGGAGGTGGCTTTGAAGATTGGCACTTCATGTCCCTGACTTCAGTTTGCACCAGCAGGGCCATCAGCCAGCCTTTGCTGCCATGCAGGGGGAAGGACACCTGGGGAAATGCTCCTGTGCCTTGTTTCCCTGTTCCTTTGGGCAGCTACCTGCTTTGCTCGTACCCAGAGCCAGCTCTGATGGAGCTCTTCTAACATTTCCATGTTGCTCTGTGCATGTGTCTTTCTCTTTTTTCCTCTCCTTTTTTACCTCAAAGTGATTTTTGCTGGTAGCCATCTTTTCACAATGCTTGGATCTCTCCGGTGTAGAGCTAAACTCTTCTGCTGTGACAAGGCATACGTCAGAGACATGGGAATCTTGAACATAAATGACTTTTTAATTGTATGACTGCACATAGCCTGTTGCTGAAAGATGTGGTGGGCAAGAGAGAGCAATACTTTACAGACCAAACACAGATACCAATATATGAGCCCTTTGTTCTCATTCCCCTGCCCTAAGGCAAGTAATACACTCAGGTCTGTGGACATCGAGTCTAATTTGATCGCACTTACCCCCATGAAACAATATTGACTTCAGTAGAGACACTGCTTTCCACTGATATAAATGAGAGCTAACTAGTTCTTCAGGCCAGTAGCTATTACCACTCGGGTTAAGAGTGGCATACAGCAGCGACGGCTGCCTGTTTGTCGTCTGCTGAGAAATGTCTGCTTTGTGGGTATGTTTTTCAACTCACTTTCCACCTTGGTGTGGAGGAATTTTGGCTAATGAGTTGTGTTTTCAGTGTCTTAGCATTTCTATGGGAATGGTTTGATTAAAGTCCTGCCATTAGCTCATAGTTCAAGTGTGCAGTCTCATTGCCTGCAGGAGTAATATGGAAATATTTCTGAAGGATTCTGTTCCCTAATAATATGGGGTTTTTTTCAAGACTTTGACCTGTGTGCACTTCATGTGAGATCAGTCATCCCTATCTGTACTAAAGGGCCTTTGGTCCTCCCCGAGCTCTGTTGGCTCCCATCCATTTTGGTCCCCGAGCTCTGTCTGTGTGGATGCACCTTGCTCCCTGCTTTTTAATGTTACAGTTTTATTTGCAGCCACCTCTTTAGGGTAGCCTCAGAAATTATGTTACTCTGTAACTCCCCATTTGAGATTTTTCTGTGGAAAAGACTGTCTTATACTCTTTCTGTCTGCCTGCAAAGTCACTGTTATAATTCAATTCAATAAATTAGATTCTCAAGCTTTATCCTTAACAAGAGGGAACTGCAGGGATCTTTTCTAGCATCCTTGGTGGACAATAGGTATCCACATTTTTTTCCTCAGAGGCTTTAAGTATTTTTTTAACTTGCTGTCTTCTGCAAGTAGAAAAGCTGGAAGCCTCTTGAGACAGTTTGAGCAGTGTTTCTTGGAGATGTGATAGGTGAGGAAAATATTCTGCAGCTTTTGCATCTCCAGTCTCAAGAGCCATATTTTATGTGTAGAGAACCTCTTACAATGACCAAGCTTTGCAGCACAAGGATTTGAAGATATACGTGTTCTTTTCCCAAATACTGTAGGCCAGATAGTGGTTTTCTTGATATATTTACAGCCTCTGGTCTTAGCATGTAGAAGGGTACAAACCTGATGATCCCTTCTGCTCTACTTCAAGCAGTCAACCAAAAGGGTATATAGAAATGAATATTGTGTATCCTTGTGCCCACCTGCCCTGCACACTCTGTTCCACACCAGTCTGCTCCAGCTGCATGTAAGTAAGCAGATTATTAATGAGTTATGCTTTCCAGCTGACTACTGCTGGTTATAAGCCTTGAGTTATTTTTCATGGTCAGACCTTCTGAAGCTGCTCTTAGTGTCTTACTTGATGATGGGAGGAAGAAAACATGTTAGAAGTTTCCTCACAGGGAGTCAGTTGCTGTTCCTTATGGAGCACTTATGGCTTTTAGGATAGAAGTCTTGACTCTGCTGCTGACCTGGCGCTGATTAGAAGGTCTACTTTGGATCATTTGGAGCTCTTCCAGGAAGCAAAGCTTGAACGAAGGCATGCACATTGCCAAAGCCAGAAGTGGGGGAGAACACAGACCACAAACTAATTTCTGGCAAATAAAGATCAAAGTAGGACTGGGTAACAGTACATACAACTCAATTCATAGACCTCTACAGCTAAACCTCAAAGGAATTGACTGAAATCAGCAAGAAAAGGAATAAATTCCATGAAAGTGAAAACTACCTTGTTTCCCTCATCTTCCTGAGTTTTATATGGCAGACTTCTGCATCTTGACTGACCAGTGTCTTAAGGAGAACTTTGCCCATATCTCATCTCCCACAGAGAGAGTGGACTGGGAGAGGGCATGGGGATTGTGTTGCTGTTGTCCTACACTTCTGCTTTTCCTTGGCCAACCATTTCTGGTTACTGCTGTCCAGGCAGACCTTTGATCTCACTCCCTCGGGGATGTGTTTTTACCACTGACTGAAGTTGGGACAAGGCAATTAAAACTGACACTGGCAATACAATAGGAAAGAAAGTAGTAGGAGAACAGTAATAATGGTAGGAAGAATGGATGAAGAACAAGTAGGTAGTAATTTCTAAAAATTTTCTAGCAGAAATTGGGACTTGATTTATATGTTATGATTAAACAGTATCATGAAAATGCTGGCCATGATGAGACCTGAGTTTTATGTAAGAATGATGTCTACAGATATGTGTTGTGGTCAAGCCAGCTGGTGTTTAGACTTCTTTATTGCACTAGGTTACAACAACAAAATCCTCTTCAGATCAAGTGTTTTGCGTTCTTTCTTTCTAGACCCAGTTTGCTTGTTCGTATGGGTAGGGCAGTTAACTTGAAGCTGCTATCTCTTCTAGCCTGACCTCTGGAGCATGCAGTCAACAGCTCAGGCAAACAGCTGCTGCATCTCTCCTCATGGTTCTCATGATGGAAAAGCTCACCTTATGTTTTACCATCCATGTTTATGGAGGTGAAAAACTGCCAGTTTCTTCTCTTCTTGCATTGTATTTAGTTTCTCATTTGGAACGAAAACATAAGGAATTAAAATTACTTGGACAGACTTGCTCTGGGAACAAAGCACCTGGGGTTTCCGTCTGCTAATAGGCTGCTGCAGAAAAAGTTAGCTCCAAATCAAACATCGATGTCAATGGTGCTCTATGGTGGACAAAAAGAGACCTCAGTGTTACCATGTGGCATTGCTGTTTTCAGATTAAGAGAGGGGGATTAAGGAATTTTACTCAGCAATTTGAGATGCTTTGTTAAGAATGGAGGAGATTTGAGCTGCTTTGTTCTCAAACCACATGTTGGTGAAAAAGCAAACAGGCACTTAATCCTGACAGACAGCAGAACTCGACATCAGTTTGTCCCTGGAGAGGTGACCAGGAGTTCCCCACGCCTGGCTAAAATAGTCGTTCCTTCTCTTTTAGGAGTCCCATACCAATCCTCAAGCACAGGGCTGCCCACCTCCATGCACCGTGCCTAATCAATGCGGGTCTCTGCAGGGGCCTTATGCTCCCCAAGAAGGGTTAGCATTTAAAAACACGCACAAGGTGCCAAAATGGTTACTGAATAGGGCTAAAATATGTTCTAACTTAAGGTCACGCCTTTAGTCTTAAACAGGACCATGCCAAGAAAAAAAAAAAAAGGAGCTAATAATTTTCCTGTTTGGGACTTTGGCTGGTTTCCTGTAACAATAAAAAATATAGCAGTCGACATACAGACAGCTGAGTATATACATGCTTGTATACTGCCCTCTGACACAAACATTAATGTCTTATATAGATCTTTGAGGTTCTTTTAAACATCTAGTTACATTTTAAGGTCATGTCCTCAGAGGTCATTGATGTAAGTGTATTTGTAGAAAGAAACAAACAGCTCATTGAATTTGGTTTCCCATTTTAACATAGATCAGTTAAATTAAATACTCAATGTTATAAAGTCTGGCACAAACCCATATTCTGATGTATAAAATTTGACTTTTCCCCTCTGTGTTTATGTCATAGCTAATACACAAAGATAAAGTACATATACTATACTCTGCATATTTACTGAACTTTGGCAAGTCACTAAGAGCCCAGTACTCAAATCAAATTAGAACCACCCGATTTATAAAACACCCTTCTAAACTAATCTTATTATATTAAAATGGAACTCTAAGCTGATAGGAAGCCAATCAATAACTCATGCTTCCCACTGTGGAGCAAATATCAACTATTACTTTCTAATCTTTGCGTTTTGCCACCATTGCGAACATGTGAAAAGTTGCCCTGCAGAATTACTTAAACAGTATAAATGCACCCAAATACGAATAATCTTGATGCGTGTTTATTTTCTCTACAGGTGCTGTGTATGAAGTGGCCTTAAGTTTTGTAAAGGGATCTACTCAGGTAATTCAATTGATCTTCCAGTTTGTTTATATTCCATTTGTGTCAGGCATTAAATTTTTTGGCATGATTCTGCAGTCACCTACTAACACATATGTCCCCGTTTTGGTAAAAGGGGAAAGCAGGCCTTTGTTTAAATATTTATATTCTGAAAAGATCTCCCATCTTCCTTCCAAAACTGCTTTTGTTTGGGAATAGTCCATAACCTGTGGAGGGCTGAGTAAATGTTTTTTGCTTTTCCAAGTTTCCAGAGAGCAATAAAAAAAAATAAGTTTGGGGGGCTGGGAGGCTCAAAGAAAAACTTGATCTGCCCTTTTAATTTATCATATGGAAAATTAAATTGGTAATATATAACTTCGGGAACCTTACTGGTATCACCATTTATTCGTTGTAAACAGCATGGGAAACCTGGCAGTGGTGTAGTAGGTTCTGAACAAGAGAATAACAATTTACTAATTCCCTTTTAAAGACTAACAGAGTTCCCAAACACAGCTTTGGCACACTGCTTAATTCAGTTGCTCCATGCTTCTATGAAGGTTTATTGACTATATAAGGATCAAATAAGGGGTAAGCTGAAATCAGAAACACAGTATTCATTCATTTAACTCTGCTATAGTAGAGCAAATTCAGGGTGACTCAAGGGACACAATGTCTTGTAAAACATATGTACTTAATATAAGGGTCATAAAACTTATTAAATTAAAAGCTAGGTTAAAAATAGGAAGAAAATTTATGCTGCTGTCTAAAATAGCAATAATTTCCCTTTGGCCTTTCCCTTTCCAACTAATATGGGTTCTAGTTTTTTTAAAAAATAGTCAACTGGTAAAATCTTCACTCTTCACAAGTGAATGCAAGTCACTCCACCAGGTGACTTGTATGACTAATAATATAGCACAATAAATAGAGAAGGGGGGCTGCTGCCAGCTGGGAGGATATATTGCATCATTGTTGACCACACATGAAAACCTGTAGGCATCCATTTACTATTTGGGAAGGAACAGGGGGTTGCTCTTGGCCCACAGAGCACAATAGAAAGCCTTTTTGGCCATGAACTGAGGCTGACAAAAGCAAAAATTCCTTTTCATCACTCCACAAAGAATATCCCATTGCTGGTGGGATGCAAGCCAGGACCCCCTTTCCCTGCCGATTCAATCATGGGGGTGTAAGAAGACCCTCTCGTGTGAATGTTGATGGGTTACTTGAGCATGTGCTCCAGGGGCTGCGAGACACCAAGAATCCTCTCCTGTCCTTGACAGACATATCAGCAAAACCAAAGTGCTCGGATGAAGTCAATGTAATTATCCCGCAGTCCTGCAGAATGACAGCAGAATTTAGCTCCTTCGATCAAGGCAACCATTTTCTATTAGAGATGTTGGGGGGTGAGGTGGAAATAAAGCAGTCTGACCTAAATCCTCCTCTCTAACCTCTAAGAAATCAAAGCAATGCTGGTTCATCCTTGACTCATGACACTATCCAGACCATTCCTAGCTGAGAGCCCCTGTAATGTTTGCTCAATGGCCTAAGTTGTTAAGGAAGTATGTGAAAAGCTCGTGTGTGCTGAAATTCAATGCTTTTTCAGTCCCTTCTGGTCTCTGAAACCACATCATCATGTTTTTTCTGTTGTTTTCTGAATTAAAAAGAAATAAATCCCAGGACGCTGAAATTGTTTACTTTCTAGCTACCACTTTTTCTGTGTTTGCCAAGGTGAGCTTGTTCCTCACTCATGCCCAGCTGTTTTGTGGTAGTTCCCTGTCCTCTCTTGCTTTGCCGTTTAAGAGGGCACTTGTCAGGACAAAGGCCACCCTTTTTGGGATGTGTTTGACCATGGGATAACACAACCGGCCTTGATTTTCATCCCCTGTGTGCTACGAACATTTTTTTTTTTTTTGCACGCTCTTTAAACAGTTCTGTGCCCAAATCTGTCACCCGTGACCTCATTAAGTTGCATTTAATCACACAGGGATGCCCGTCAGGCCTAACTCCATCATTTCCTGAGGAATTTTCCCCTGATTTACTTAATAGCTCTCCAGTGCTAAGTAGGAGACCTCCGGGTGATGTTCCCTGTGCATGTTGGGTTACTGGCATTTATACTGCATTTTAAATAAACAGTGTTTTGCAGGCATGCTTGTTTTGAAAAATAAACTTCTGGGCAGAAGGAGCTAGCTCACATCAGAGCCAAATTGGTAGCGATTTGGCTTTCTCCAGCAGATGGGAAGAGGTCAGGTTTTTTTTAAGGGGGTGGGGAAGAAGTCACCCTTCCCCAGATAATAGCTAGGATTTCACGCCCCGCAGGGGGAAGAAAAGCCTGAAGCCAAATTGCCAGCTTTTTACATGGGTGCTTTTGGGAGGAGACCATGGTAGCAATCTTGCAGTGTGGTCATGGGACACCTCAAAAGGTGTCCCGTACTTACCAGGGAGTGTGGCTTTGTGGCTTCCTCACTCCTGTCTTCTAGAGATGTGTTGGTCCCCTGTGTTTATCCACATGTTGAAAGGTTTTCGGAGTGGTAAAGGCACTGCCCTTTCCTTGCCTCTCTGGCCAGCTTGGTTGCCTACTCCACTGCTCATGTAAATGTTTAACTTCTGGGATGGGAACCATGAGAAGGTGATGGAAGCTTATGTCTTCTGAGGCAAGGGTCTTCTGTGTTATTCAGTGGGTTTTTTTCTCGCTAAATTAAGGGTGTTTTTAGAGAGGCGAAGGTAGGAAGGTTTATTGTAGGCCTCCTCTGTTTCTTTCTAGGACTTCTATGTGGTTATCATAAATCATTAGGCACTGGCAGTGATGAGGCCACTTTGACTGCAAGTCCCACGATGGCTAACCAAGGGTGGGCATGGGCAGTGGTACCAGCTTGCTGGGACACCAGTGGAACAGCTAACCTCAAGGTTGTTGCAATTTCCTTAATACTGGGCTGGATTTGGGCTACCTGATGTGGAGCTGCCCTGTCCGGAGGAAAGCCTGAGCAAAGTTGTGAGGTGGTGTTTACAAGATGATTGTTGGAGAAGTAGAAAGTGAAGATCCTTCACGCTCAGCATGACCAGGTATGACTTTGCGCACATACATAAAAATAGATACACATGTGTTTGCTGCTACTTAGGGAAGTAAAAAGGCAGCAGGGGGAAGGTTCTTATACTTTTAGGAACACCACTGTGTCCTGGTGTTGTATTCTCAGTTTTCAATTTGATCTTCCACAAATGACACTAAGCTTGGTAACACAGTGTGCATCCAGTGAAATGAATGCAGGTATTTTACAGAGGGAAACATTTCCCCCATGCAGTGTCTTGCACATTACTTTATCTTCCTCCAAGAGATCTCAGCTTGATCTCCAGTCTCCGAGCAGCACCTTGTCCTGACATTTGCAGGAGGATGTATTTTAGAGCTGACCTTTCATTCCTGATGATAGGATCACAACACATTCACCTGCTCCATGTTTCTTTCTCTTTTCTTTATTACTGAACTGGGCCACTGTGATGGAGAATGGGAGCTCTCCCCTACCCGTCACATCACTGTCCTCTCCTAAACTATGGAGACAATTTAATTAGGTAGATGAGTTGAGACAACATCCAGTTGTTTCATTCTCTTTGGTTGTTCTCAATTGCTACCTTTGTCTAAAATTGCTACTGAAGTCACTCCTGTTCCACTGTACCTCAGGAGGATGTTTGTAATGGTCCTGGTGAAGCCAGGTGGGTGATGTGGATGCTTTCATGTTTACTGGATCAGAGGGTGTTCTAACTTCTGAACAGACAGTCCTTTGAGAGCCCTGGGGCTGGGCCACAACACGAATGGTTTGTCCGTGGGAAGGGTCAGCAATTAATTAGCAGTTTTATTTAAAAAAAAAAAAACAACTGGCAGCCCTTCTGAAATTTAAGCACATTGTTCATGGTGTAATTATAGATGAAATATTAGAGAAGTGGACTAATTACACACAATGCACTTGAGCCCAATTAAAATAGCATCTGCAGTGAATGTAGGGGTATTCTCTTTCGCTAATAAGAAATACTTTCTTAACAACAGAAAATAAAATAGCTAAATTGGATATGCAGTTGAGATTATAAATATCCTATTAGCATATAAAATGAGGATTAACCTTATTTAATCACTGCTTGCTTGATCATCAAAAGTCATGTTTCACCTCTATAATGTAGCTGTATCCTCTCTGAAAAAAAAAAAAAAAAAAGCAGCATATTAATAAATTTAGCTAATTAGGTGCTTTTTCTCATCTGCTCTGAGCTGGTGGAGCAAACTGGCTGCCCCTAACCACTTGTCTCTTCCTCGTCTTATGTGAAGTTTAAGCTTTGTTTCCGAGTGAGATCTATTGGTGAAGATGTAGGGCTTATCATACAGATTTGTATATGGGGTTCTGGCCATTGTGGCTTGGTGGGAGCAATCATATCAAAGGGGAGTTTGAGTTGTGAAGCTGATGGGGAGTTAAAAAGAGATGGGGAAGAAAAGGACTTATTTTATGGATTTTAGGCCCTGCAAAGTAATGCTCTGCCTAAATATCACCATGCGAAGGCCCATTCTAATTTCATCTCAGTGACTCAGGGGATCAGGCTGACTTAGTTTACCCTGGACCTATCACCACTGGTGTCCACGAAAGCCAGCTGGCGCTTGGAGGATGCTGTGCTCCCAGCACGGCAGGGAGAGGTGCTACCCACCAGCTGGCGACCTGGCTGTGCAAAAGCTGGCCAAGGGGCCTGAAGTGGTGAATGAAACAATCTGACCTCCAACCTTTTCTATAAATACTCAGCTGGTCTGTTTTGCACAAAAGTAGAGCAGCTCTAAGAAAGAAGAGGGCTTCAAAGCAATTATTTTGGAATATTTTTTGGCTATGCCCTGTAGTAAATGGGCCTTGTGGTATACTGCCTACCATATCTGAGGATCACTTGGCAGGTTTCAGAATTGTTTTTATTTACAGAGCTGTTTTGCCTCTGGCTCCATCACACTGCCCCTCCACCAGGTCTCTGAGTGTCAGAAAAGAGACGCAAAGCCATGGTGGGGCAGGAGCAATCCTGTGAAATATGTGCACGGTTTGATCTAAATCCACGTAGGACTGCTCCCTGGTTGTGTCCTGTTTCCATTAGTGTCCACGTGAGTTTTCCTGGTATGAGGGCTGGTGACTGATAACTTGCAGAAGCTGAGTTTTAAATGTGCCTGTTGAAGTATTCCCAGAAGGAAAGGCTTGAGCAATACCATCCTTGCTGGGCTGAAGCAGGGCCCTGCAGCATGGAGGGCACGTGTTCAAGGGCTGGTACCTGTAATATGAGCTCTTGGCTCCTTGGCTTGAGGTGCATGTTATCCCTTGGGACTTGCCTCAGCATCACCTCAGCCGATGGACCATTTCAGTTTTTCTTTGACTGTGTGTGTTCAGCTTGGGACCAAGTGTGCAGCTTGCTATCAAAACGAACCTGCAAAACTCAGCCCAAAATGAGCCCAAGCCCAGTCTCTCAAAATACTTGATACTGCAATGTTTAAAATGAATTAAGTGGTTGTCTCAGCTGTAGCAATTGTGCAAATGGGGATGCAGGCATAGAAAAACCCACATTTATTTGCAGCTTCTCTTTGTGAATTGTCCCCACTGAACTACACTGAAGCATCAGCTGGCCTCTGCTCTGACCTGGGCAGAAGAATTTTCCCCTTGCTTCCACAAACACTAGTCAAGTGCACCGTGGGACGGTGGGTTTGTTTATCAAATTCGAGGAGCCACAACTGGATGTTTTGCAACAAACTGGGCTCAGCCTGTGATTTACAGTAATGGGGAAGAGTGCTCTGCTGGCATGACCCTGGTGTTGCCAAGTCTTGTGATGGTTGCAATAATTTTTCCTTACTGCCACAGTGCCCAGAGCAAAGTGTTCATACGCGTTTCGGCTTTTTTTGTTTGTTTGTTTGTTTTGTTGGTAGTGGCAGTGGAGGGCTTTGTTTTCTTGTATTAAGAGCAGCTTTCCATCCCTTAGGGCAAGACAAAAGAGCTTGGAAGCATGTTCTCAGTGTCCCCACAAAGACTCAAAAGACAGTAGGATTTTTTTAAAAATTTTTTTTAAAGGAACCCCCAATTTGTTTTCCCACAGTTGGTTTAAGTCACTCTGGCATGAGTTCATTTCCTTGCCTGTCTGATTCATGGATGCTGGAGATGGGCAGTAGTACCAGTAGCAGCAGCAGCTACCTTTGTCCAGATCCTGCTGAGCTCTACAGGGCAGGAGTTGGGGGGATGTTACTGAACTAGGTCTGCAGAGGGGTTTGGGCTGATGTGGTAGACATACAACTTCTGCTGCTGTTCTTCCTGTCTTTAAGTACTACTTATGATTATAGGATTTAATATCTATTTTTCTCTTACCTGGTAGAACAAGGTTAAAGGAGCTGGAGTGTGAGCACAGCTAGAAATAGTAAAATCAAGCTCATAGTGGTCCTATTTCAGTTCTTTTCAAAACTCCCACTTCCAGTGACTCCTGGCAGTGGCACAGGACACCTTCTCATTTCTGGCCTGCCACTTTGCTTTTGGTCCTAGAAATCACATTCAACTAAACCCTTCAGAGAAACACAGGAGGCAAATTGAAAGTGACTGGGAATAAAATAGACTTTGCCATGCGGGGGGATTTGAGGTGTCGTACTGTCAGGGAGGGCTGTGGGTGAAGTGACTGAATCCAGAAACATATGGAGAATGGAAAGGTCTGTGGGTGATCATAACATCAAAAACATGAAATAAAGTCAGCTGCCCATGGTAGAAATGCAAGTTGAGGGACTTTGCTGCAAAGAAATGAAGGGAAATACAAAAGGGAATGTGAAACATTTTTCTGGCTTTCATGGCTATTCATATTGCAAGAAATCTCTCTTCAGGCTCTGGTTTTAAATTGTTTATGTTTTATTTCACTGCTGCTATAACCTTAAATCATGGCAATATTCCTGAGCGTAGAAAAGATAACTTGGGGGACTCTAGTTTCAGTGGCAGGAGAATTAAACTCTGCTTTCAGGGTAGCTGCAGCCAAAATCCTTCCTTTTTTTCTGCCCCCATCCTGAGCATTGAAGCATTAGGCAAACTCAACATTAATAGCAGCTTCTTGCTTTGTCAAGTGGGCCAAAGAGTTAAACCAAAACCGAAGCTGGCAGTTGACTTTTATCCACCTAGATCCAATTAAGAGGAACTCTTGGTTCCTCATGAGTTGTTATTCTCTGCGAAGAGAGAAAGTTTGGTAAATAAAAAATCCCCGAGTGCCACAAAAATGTTAGGTTTGGGTCTGACTTCCCAACAAACAGCAGCTTCCCTTGAAAGAGATTATTCATCTTGCTTGCCACTTAGCCATCAAAACTGAAGTGGCTAGATTTCCAGAAGCACTCAGCAGCCAGCAGCTCTGAGATCCTTTCCCCTGCATGCTCAGACCACAGAGTAAAAGGAGCTGCTGCTTCTTCTGCACTGTAGCCAGGGGTGGGGGCAGGAAATTTGGCCCCTTCATTAAGATGCCTAAATCAGGCTTGGACTCGTTTGCAAGCCTAGTCCTCATCAGTGTGGTTAGTGGTCACTTCTGATCATCCCCTCTAGTTCTTCAGGGGAGGTTTACATGGCAATTCAGCGTCGCCTTGGAGTTGCTATGTTATGCGTGAAGGGTCCTGTTGTGATGCAGGGTTGTTTTTATGGGGGAAAGCAGAAGCCAAGATGCTTTGGTTGTGGAGGGGGGAGTCTTTTCTGAGAAGATCAAAGGAGTGGAGAGAGGAGACTGACTTTTGGCGAGAGAAGAACAGGGCTCATCTCACTGCCTTCATGCTGTAATTCACGTCTTGTTTTTGAGGCCCATCGTATGATTTCTTCCGTAACAGGGGGGAGGACTTGGTTAAATTGTAAATGACTGTTACTTTAAGCGCTCCGAGGAAATATGTTCTTTCCCCATAGAGCCCATACATTATTTCCACATAGTTACAGGGCCTCGCGTTTCCTGGAACTATCATCCAGAGCTTAATTCTCCTCACACGACATCCCTTTAAAATTGTGAAGCTCTCTTAATCAACCTTTGTATCAGCAGCAAATTTGCAGTATGACCTAATTTGAAAGATGTCTCAAAGTGCTGACTCAAAGGGTTGGTGAATAAAGGCCAGTCATTGCTGCTGTGACACTAATGCGATGCAAAACAAAATCGAGTTGCATCAGCTGAACGTTAGTTTGCAAAAAATATTAGTGATTGAAGCCACTTGCTGGTCATCTTTTATTTATACTTATGAGATTTATACTTTTTGGGGTCTGAAACAGCTCTAAAACCAAGTTCTGGAGGAGAGGCATGAAGAGAATCTTTAATGGTGAAAAATCCCAGTCGGATCTGCACATCTAAGCTGCATCATTTGCACTTCATAATCTCCTCTCTTTTATAGAGCAGGAGGCAGACACATTATTTTAGAACTTTTATTAAAATATTTATACAGCAACAGATGAAAATTCTCATCCTAATATGTCACTTTGCATTTTTCGGTTATGTTCCAAGTCTTTATCTTTTTTTCTTCTCTAATTGAAACGCAGCTGATACTCCTTCATTCTCTGGATAAGTAACTGTCTTAAAAAGACTAGCAATTACTTCAAGACTCAGAGAAATAAAAAGGAAAGAAAGGATTTGGGCCAGAAAGTTTATGGGGAAAAAAAGTCCCTCAAAAAGACAAAAAAGCCCACCACCCACCATAGTTTTATTTAACTTCTATAAAAAGAAAAAGTGAGTATAAATTATTGAGATTTTGCTAGGATTTTATGGGGGCATCATTTAAATTATATTTTTTTTTCTTTAGCTTCTCTTTTTCATGCTTTTGTAAGGAAACTTATTTGAGCTAGAACAACCTGGCTAGAGAGGAGCAGAGTACATTTCTTAGTCGGTCTGTCAAATATTGGCTGCTAATTAACACTCAGAAGAATTACTTAAGAATCAGGGTTCTAGGGATGAACCAACTCAGCAGGAACTATTTTTCCCTGTGCTTTTTTTTTTTTTAAATTTTTAAATTGAAATGTCAATAGTGCAAATACTCTAATATGTGCTGATAAAATGTCTATGACTTTGCACTGAAGTGGCTGAAAACCAGACAGAGACACACACACACACAGAACAAGGGAGACAGGCCATTAATTTAAAATTTAGAGGACCAATAAGTTTTTGATAGCAATGGGTTACTGTGCTAATGATTATTTAACTTGCTTCATGTTGGGTTAAGTATGTATGTCTATGTATAGTGTAACGCCTTATTGAAGTGCAACAATGAGACTTTTGCCTCTGAAATGTTATATTCAAAGCGGGGGGGGAGCAAAGCAGCGAGATTATAAAAAGCAGTTACTAGATGATAGCATATTTCAAGCAGTTGTGAAGCAGAAGCTGCTACAGTTAAAGACGTAGATTTTACTACTGCAGAAAAAAACCCCCAAAACAAACATACACAAACCCAAAATACTTCTACATTTCCCCTCCGTTCCTTCTTAAGAGCTATTTTAGCATGGGTGTATTTATTGATCATTGCAAGCACAGAGAGGGGAGCATGGCTGGATGTTTTATCTTGCTGGTTATTCTCCTAATACTTCTCATCCTTTTTCTTGGTTTGGTTTAAACTTTTATTTTATTTTATTTTATTTTATTTTATTTTATTTATTTTATTTTTATTTTATTTTTTAAAATTTATTTATTCTTGGGCTATGTATTTCCATGATAACATACTGCGTGGTTTGGAGTTTGTTTGTGTCTTTTGAGATTGAAGGGAAATTTGTACATATTATTCAGTAAAATACTGATCATTCTTTTTCAAGTAAAGAGAGCAAGCCAAAAATAAAAAAAAAGAAAAGAAAAAAGATGAGAACTGCAATGAATGTTTGATTCCCTGTAAATGATTTGCAGACCGTTTTTTACTCCATCATTCTTAAGTACAGTACTGGGTTTGTTTTTTGTTTGTTTGTTTGTTTTTAAAATTTAGTTCATCTATCTAAAGGGTTTGCACTTGCTACACCCCCCCCCCCCCATTTCAGGTTGTTAGTGCTTTATGTGGTGGATTCCTTAGCAGTAGTATGTAAGTACTGCCATTTGTGAATATTTCGTGTCCTTCAGCCCTCCTAGGAAGGTGTAGGTAGGAATGCTCTAAACCTTGTAATAGTTGTCTATGGGGAGAGGATGGCAAAGTAATGGCTAATGATCTGGAAGCTAGCAGCAGTTAGAAGACAAATACTAAACATTATATATATATATATATATATTTATATATATATATATATAAAAAGAGATTTTTTTTTAGAAGCAAAAAAAATGCAATGAAAATTTATGACCTTAACATTCCTTCAGGGTCAAGCAATTTATCAAATTCTCTCACTTTCTGGTTTCAATTACACAGCTATTGTGGAAGGAACTTATTTTAGCAGGTTCATTTGCCTCAGTAGGGAATACAGGACTTTGGCCTAATGCTTCACCTTTAGTGCAGGCCATTTGAGCCTTAGAACAAATACCAATCATCACTCTTTGGGAAAAAAAAAAAAATCTGCATCGGCGTGGCCTATTGGAATGGGGTTTCTGTCAAGGTAAACGGTTGTCGGCAATGACTGTGGTAGAGTGGCGATAAATCCCATTTTATTGCTGAAAAATTCCAGCTTCTCTCCATGCCTGACAGCTCCCCACATTCTCGTACCCATTTGGGCAATTTCTACACTATGTCCATCTGGTTCTTATTACCTCTCAACCTGCCAGTGTCTGATCCAGAAAAAGTGCAGGTCAAAAACAGGGAAAGAAACCAAGGTGATGGACAAAACAGAAACCAAGTGATTGAGAGACTGCGCCGTGCTCCCTATTCCTCCCTCCACAGCCAAAAAAAAAAAAAGGTTTTAGGGGATAAACAAATTTAAGGAAGGTTACTAGCTTAATTATGAAGTTGACAGCAATGTCTTTACAATAGAGAATTAAATAGGTAATACTCCACACGCTATAAGCTTCAACAGTGCCACTGAATATTTGATATTTGTCCAGGACACTAGTGACACCTGCCTAAATAAAACCTTTTAGGAGAAATGGGAAAAGTCAAGACTTCAAACCCTCAATTGTTGAAGTCCTCCTGTGCCCATTCCATCTGCAGCCTTTTCTACTGCATGCCTTTGGTGTTCAGGAAGGTGACACTTGCCTCCAAAGGATCACTTTGGGGTTGTGAATTGTTGCAGGTGGACAACCAAAGTACAATTAAATTGTAATCTTAAAAAAAAAAAAAAAAAAAAAAAAAAAAAAGTTAGGCTAGCTTCTTGTGATGGGAAATTGAGCAGAAAGGACAATCTTCATTTCCATGCAAGTTTTTTGCACACTGCCGAACCCAGACCTACTTTAGGAAGTTTAGTTTCTTCTCAAAACCCCCCACAACAAGTAGAGGGAATGTCTGGCCATTTTTTAAATTTAAAAAACAAACAAATTAGCCCAGGATGACTGAACTGTTACTAAGTCAAAACAAATGTACATGGGAGCACTTCTCTTTTGCTCGTCTCAGTAAAAACTGTATTGCGTGTATTTGTCAAGGATCCACTAGTGCTATCAGGAGACATGCCTTGATCCACCAACTCAATCTCCCCTTTCAAGGGACCCTGGTGAGTTTAATTGCAATTCCTCTATTTATTCTACCTGAAACACCTCATATTCCACCTAAAAAGCCATTTGTTGTATCTTTTTCACCAGTAGAAGAAGATCACTGCTCTGGATCTGTGGTCTCATGTTAGCTTTATACAGCCTCTTCCCCATTTCCTGAAGATGTAAAGGAAATTAAACCCAACTCTTTGGAGTGGTCTCCTATCTTAAAGGTCTGACTGAATTCTCAACAACAGGAAACTTGCAGCGTGCCCTCCATGAGATCCTTGGTGAGCAGAGCCCTTCAGCATCCCACATTTGGCATCTCACATACAGTACGACGTGCCATGTAATGGTCTTGTGTAGAACCAAAAGGCTAGAAAATGTGATTGTGGTGTTAGGAATTACATCCCCGTGGCTTGTAGGAACCTGTTGGGTCCCAGAAGCTCAGGCTGGGTGTCCAGCAGTGAAGTAACAAACAGGGGTACAGTTTCCAGTGGAGTTGCAGGAACTTGTTGGCATTGATCAAGGAGATAGGACAGAAGATGAGTAGAAAGCAAAAGGGTGGGGAGAGTTCAAGTTCTTACTCCAGGATGGGTCACCTAAAAATGCTGCGTGTAAAAGACGGCATCCAGTTCACCACCTGTCCTTGCAACTTCTTGCTCCACTGTTGGTGCATCCATTTAAAATAAGAATTGGGGGGGTGGGGTGGGGGGTGCTTTGATGGGAAAAGTCTTCCTCAGTGTTACCTTTTGATGTTAGTAATGACACTGAGAAATCTGAGTGTCTATGGCTAGTATTTGTCTGCATTTGTTATGCATTATAGAATTAGATTTTTTAAAGTATTATTTTCTGCACGCCTTTTTCTTTATTCAGTTGTGGGGGGGACACTAGGCAGATTTATACACCAAGCTATTAAAGCATGGTTTGAAATGCTTACGAAAGCCTTTGCTGGATGAACCGCTCTCAACCACCCTGGTCTATTTGCTTGCAAAGCCATTGAAAACAAAAGAGGCTGACGACAGGGGAAGCCCCAACTTCGACAATAAAAATATGTCAGCATGAAAATGGTTAATGGTGAGTATTATAGCTTCAAAAGAGCCCATTGGCTACCCCTAAAGGATGCCCTGCAATTGTTAAACTCATCAGATGCAACTACCCCTCCTTAGCTAGCCCTTACATTTGTCTGGCTAACAGTAAAAAAATACTATAATAAATCGGTAACATATGTTGCCAGACAAGAATAAGTGATATAAATAAAGAGTCAAGAGACATAGCCCCTCAAGAACAATGTGTAAAGATTTAAACTTTCAATGTATTAGTTAAGCTAGGAACATTTTAGGAGTAACTTGAAAGTGGTGTACTGTTTGTTTATATCATTCATTCTTTTTTTTTTTTTTTTCTTCTCTTCAGATTGAATTTTAAATCAAAATGTTCTCCATGACTGACTGCTTTGCAGCACTAGGGTAAGTCCCATTTTTCCACAGCTTAAACAAAAAATATGCCTGAGAATTCTATGCCAGAAAGGCATTTTGTTGGGTTTTGGTTTAGGAAATAAACACAATGTTGTTGGGAAGAGAGCCTCTTTTATTTTTTTCCTTCTTTTTTTTTTTTTTTTAAATCCAAATATATGAAATTGTGTATTTGCAAACAGAGCTACTATCAAGAAAGACAATTCTTCGTGAAGGTGACAAGTCTCCAAACCTGTAATAAATTAGCAGCAGCAGCAGCATTAAAAAAAAAAAAAAAAAAAAAAAGTATAAACCAAAATATGCTTTGAGACTTGGCTGGATATTTTATTTATCTTTTTCTTTTATTGAGACATCCTTTGAAAAATGGCATAAAACAAACAGTTTTACAAAGCAACAATATAATCAATCTCTAAACGAGAATATAAATCAAGGATTTCATTAACTGCTGGTAGCCAGTTTAAATTGTAGTCTTGTCCATAATGTCTATCTATCTATGTATGTCCAAGTTATATTAAAAACCTTTAAATGGCTTTGTAATATCAGCTACATCTAGCTATTATAATAATTAATGATACTGTTTTATAAATCAATATATGTATTCTTGATAAATTCATATCCAGTTAATGGTGTAATTTAAATAAAAAATTAATGTAATAAAGGACATACTGGAATAGGCAGGAAATCTTTAAAGGTTAAGAGGCAAATTTGTCTAAATTCTTTTCTTTGTACCTATTTTTGAGAAAGCCTCCATTGAAATTCAGCTGATAGCAGGCTTGGCTCTTCGTATCACACTCTCACCATTAGTTTTGTATTAACAGTGGTCGGTGAGTTTTTGCAGCCAAAGGAAAGGGGAAAGCTTCAGTGAAATGAATACTTTTGTCCCTAGTTTCTCATCCTGCCGCAAAACTGCAAACTAAAAAAAAATCACTCCAGTGTTTGGCCAGAAACAGAAATGGTAAAAATGCTTTTTTTTTTTTACCATTCCCTATTGATTCCATATTTGTATTATTACAAGGATATTTTGCTTATTCCGTACAGTGTCATTAAAAAAGGTAAAACATGAATATTTTGTTTCAGGCATGAAGTGCATTCAGAGGAGCACAGAAACCCTGCAGACTGTTCAGTGCAATAAAAAGCTGTTCTTTATCTCTTGTTTTAAATACAGTTAATCCCGTTTATTCAGCAAACACATCTAAGAGCAACTTGGATGAAAAAAAAAAAAAAAGCAAAAGCTGGAAATTGCCTTTTTATATTTGCAGTGGTGAGAAACTGTGGCTCTGTTCCTTTGCTTTTATTTATAGTCAGTAACCACAAAATGTATCTCTAACAATAACAGGGGATTTTAATAGGCAATATTAATTGTTCTTCCCTTAACTTGTGATCTTAAATGTTTCAAACAAAAGCCTGCTCCCTGTTTATACACCAAATTTGTTTGAAGAATATCTTTTCAAAATGATGCAAAACATGACGCTTTGTCATCCGCACTGACATGGTACAGAAATGTCATTTTAATCCATCGAGAGATTTTTTTTTTTTTTTAATTTTTTTTTCTGAACATTGCTCTGCCTTATTTAGAGCAGCAGCGATCTGCGCAGTTTCTTTTGACACTGATGGGTATTTCAAACCCCTTACGCCAAGGGGAGGGAGGGAGAAAAAGGAATTTGCTGCCAGTCACTGCAGCGATCCAGCTCCATAAGCCATCGTTTATTTGCTAAAAGTTTACATTTCAAATGAGCTTGAAATTTAAAGGTGGATTATCTTGACGCTGAGGCTGTGTTTAGGAGTGGAGGGAGAAAATAGAGAGAGGACGATTACGCTCGCGTGTTTAAAGTCTACTGGAGTATTGGTAATATAGCTATTTAAAATGTATTTTGTTTTTCGATGCAGCTAGGAGCAGGAGATACACAGCCGTTCCTAGGAGGCTTAATTTAGGCTTTATAGCAAAAACATCAAATGGCAGCTTACAGTAACATGCCGAAATACATTACATGTTTTAAATATCTTCATTTGTTACAGTGCGTTATTTCCCCCCTCCTCCTGGGATCACTAACGTGCCTCTCCCCAGACAAAGCAAGGACAAGCCCCATCCTTAAAAATTATCTGCCCTACAGATCACATTCCCAGGCATGTTCCCCGCTTTTTATTACCACGGATAACCTCTTAATGCTATCACAATTTTATCCTTGTTAAGTGGACATCTTCCGTATATTTAACTGCAAACAAAGTGACTTCATTTCGGGGGGTGGGAGGAAGGAGAAATGCTTTGAGATGATTAGAAACATAAGTTTCTATCTTCTGTCACACCAGCCTATCAATTA